>NC_092769.1:29607409-29752509 GCF_047496795.1 Chiloscyllium punctatum | reverse complement strand
GAATAATTCTGAAAGGACCTTTCAAGTGGGAATTCTCTTCACTGGAAGTTTATCGTGCCCCCATGCTCACATTGATTGAAAGCTGCATTAGGTAAATATTTGACAGAGAAGTGAGTCATGGATAATGGGATATAGACAGGAAAGTGGAGCTGAGACCCCAACCTGATCAGCCACAATCTTAGTGCCTGGTAGAGAAGGCTCAAAGTATCTAATGACCCATTCCTGCTCCTCAGTCCCATTATTCTGTATTCCATTCAGCCCATCAAACCTACTAGACAGGAGCAGTTGGAGGCTACTTACTCCTATAACCTGGTGCACAGAAACAGAGAGGACCATTCAGCCTCTCAAGACTGTCCCACACGATTTGAGGTGATTTGGGAAATGTAATTGGAAAACCCAGGCACGGGTATGAAAGAGGCCCCTCATCTCTCTTTAAAGAGCTTCCCCTCTCTGCAACTTGTGCTTCATTTGTTAGTCATGTTGTAGACCCAGATTCACTGTGAATACAGCCCCTATACCACACCCAGAGATGGCTCACAAAATCCTCTGGTCTCCCTGACTGCAATATTCAATAACAGACATCCATGAAAATAACACCCACTAACTTTCCAATAACAGATTGTGAGAACATCAGAAACAGAGGCAGGTCGTTCACTCCCCAAGCCTGCCTTGTCCTTCACTAAGATCGTGGCTGATCTGCGCTCGGTCTGAAATCCTCTTTAATACCCAATTCCTCATAGCCCTCACCTCACTGACAGATCAATATCCATCTACCTCCTCTTCAAATAATTTCATTCATCTCATTCCCTGAACACTCTTGAGAACAGAAATACTGACATTCAATCCCACCTGTTTGAAGAAAACACTTGCTGCTCCTATATCATGGTTTATCGATATGAACAAAAGATGTTGAGACAAGGGTTCAGGTATAAATGACTGGCCCTCATATCAAGGCAGTGGTTGACTTCTGCTGGCATCAAGGAGCTTCACAAAACTGCAATTAATGGGAATCAGAGTAAACTGTCCAGTGTTTGGAGTCAAACATGGCACAAAGGAAGATGTTCATCATCTCAGTCCTGGGTCAGCTCTGTGGGTGATCCTCAGGGTAGCTTCCCCTTCACAAACAGCTTCAGCTGCTTCATCAATGTCTCTCATCCCCACCCTCCCCACCATAAGATCAGAAATGGGGATGGTCACCGAACATTCCACAATGTTCAGAACATTTTGTCCCCCCTCAGCTCCTGAACTAGTCTGTGTCCACGTGCAGCAAGACCCAGACTCCATTCACAGTTGTGCTGTTAACGTGTCAGTAACATTCATGTAACAGCACTGCCTGACACTGCACATTGCCACAGTAAAACAAGAGTTCCTTCAGCAACTCACGCTGGTTTCACCGGAATATGAGGAAGTCATTCAGTCCATTGACACTATTGGAGACGAACAGGGACAGTCCATTCAGTGCCTCCGGCCTATTACTCAGGAAGAGAAGAAGTCTAGTGTGATGGACCACACCAGAGTCCCTCGAAAATATTTGAAGGCAGTAGCCTAGATTCTAATATTTTCTTATCTTAAAGGAAATGTAAAGGGTCTGTTCCAGATACAATGTGACAGCATCAAGAGAAAATTCAGTGAGTAGCAGCCAGGAGGCATTCACTGAAGCTTCCAACTCTGTGGAGACCAGTATAGATTTTGATGTTACTGAGAAACCAAAACCCAGAGATCCTAATCTGTGAAAGCTGGCCACACCCATTCAGGCTGCATTAAAATTAACCTAAGGCTTCCCTAGCTGTTTACTCAAGTGGTAATGATTGTTCAATCTCTCTCTTAAAAGAAACCAGGGACAAAATAACCTCTTAAAGCTGCAGCATTGCCACACTTGTCAGCACATCGAGCTGTCAAACAGGAACCAGGGGTAACCAGCGCCCTTGGCCCTGTCCAATCGGACGAGAAAGAAGTCAATCAGTCCCTTGAGTCACTTACACAGGAACAGTAGGAGACCATTCCCACCTCAATGCACTTACACGAGGGCAGAATGTGGTAATTGATGCTGATTCCTGATGCATGTCTTATTCCCGAAACGTCGATTCTCCTGCTTCTCGGATGCTGCCTGACCTATTGTGCTTTTACAGCAATCGACGCTCTATCCGATCCTGGATTAGTGGTGCTGGAAGAGCACAGCAGTTCAGGCAGCATCCAAGGAGCAGTAAAATCGACGATTCGGGGAAAAGCCCTTCGAGGAGGAAAACGTCTTCAAGGCAGGCATCCTTGGAAGAGGATTCGCAGTAGGGTTAAAATCAACTCGGTAAAAACAATGACGGCAGATGCTGGAAACTCTGATCTCCATCATCGGCAGTCTTACGTGTCTCCAGATTGATGCTCCAACATGATGATCAAGTGGAGCAGAGGCTGCACAGACAGACTGCTCCACGTTGTTCCTCGTGGCTCCGTTGCTCATGATACACATGTGGGACTTTAACGCGGTTTTCTAGTGTTGAGAAGGGAAGCCATATGTCTTGTGTGAAATCTCAAGAAGGCATCTTTCATCCCCAAGAAGCCAGCCTGGTGTTCTCTATGCAGGGTGGAAGCTGATGGGAATGGCGAACTGTTTCAGATCGAAGGTATTGTGGCTGCTGTTGGGGATTGTGAGCAACCTGACGTTCAGTACAGGGTTCACACACCAACTGCACAATAACGTGGGGAGAGTTAGTAAAGGCATATAAACTATTAGGAAATTCACGTTAGACTGATGAATGGACTCTCTAAGTTCAAATAATAGTGATCTTGTTCATGTTGATCTTGTCTAGTGCACGTCCTGTTCAGTGTAACCTGTATGCCTTACTCTGTCCAAGTCTATTTCCACCCTATGATCTGTCTGGCCATGCTTACTATGACCTGCCTCCACTACTCATAAACAAAGTGTTTCCCTGTACTGAGGTACACGTGACAATAAATCACACCAATCAATCCTGGGTAAAGTATGGAATTTCTCTCCCTGTCAATGTCTGTTTTGGAAATAAGTGATCGCTGCCACTCCTCGTGTTTCAGCGTCACCATTTCCTCGTCTCTCACAGCTGCACTTATTAAACACTCAGCTTCTTTACTCTATCCTCATGTAGCCATCACCCATGTCTGTGGTAAGGAGATCATTCCTTACAAAGGAGATCAAATCTGTACAGAGTGCCCCTAATGCTCTCTCAGCAAGGCTGTACAACAGCAGGAAGATGGCTTTACTTATGTACTCGCATCATCTTACAATGAAGGACAACATACCATTGACTGCACCCATTACTTACACAGGGTTTGATTCGGAGCGGTCAGCACAGACTTGTGAGTGGGCGATCATGCTTCCCAAATTTGTTAGAGTTCGTTGATGAAGTGACCAGAAAGGTTGACGAGGACAGAGCGGTAGACGTAGTCTCTATGGATTTCAGTAAGTCCTTTGATAAGGTTCCATATGGTAGGCTGCTCAGGAAGGTTACATGGCGTGGAATGCTGGGGGAACTGGCCAATTGGATACACAGTTGGCCTGATGGTAGGATGCAGAGTGTTTAGTGGAAGGATGCTTGTCAGACTGGAGGCTGGGTCCATTGCTGTTTGTTATCTATGATTATCTATGATTATCTGTGACTGCAGACACATAGATATGGGATAAAACTTTTCAATGATCTCTGAATCAGCCAAGCAAGACACTCTATTGTATCAAACTGCTCTGAGGTCTTAAAGGATAAACCTGGACAGATCACCCAGCCCCAGCCTCAGTATCGGAAAAAGGGAACGGGAAACACACTCCTGTTGACACTGCAGAGACTACCTTCCTAACATCTGAGAGCTTGTGACAACAATAGACAATAGACAATAGGTACAGGAGTCGGCCATTCTGCACTTCGAGCCTGCACCGCCATTCAATATGATCATGGCTGATCATTCCTAATCATTATCCTCTTCCTGCCTTATCTCCATACCCCTTGACTCCACTATCTTTGAGAGCTCTAACCAACTCTTTCTTTAGTGAATCCAGAGACTGGGCCTCCACTGCCCTCTGGGGCAGAGCATTCCACACAGCCACCACTCTCTGGGGGAAGAAGTTTCTCCTCATCTCTGTCCTAAATGGTCTACCCCGTATTTTTAAGCTATGTCCTCTGATTCGGCACTCACCCATCAGCGGAAACATGTTTCCTGCTGCCAGAGTGTCCAATCCTTTCATAATCTTATATGTCTCAATCAGATCACCTCTCAGTCTTCTAAACTCAAGGGTATACAAGCCGAGTCGCTTCAGTCTTTCAGTGTAAGGTAATCCCACCACTCCAGGAATTGACCTCGTGAACCTACGATGCACTCCCTCAATAGCCAGAATGTCTTTCCTCACATTTGGAGACCAGAACTGCACACAGTACTCCAGGTGTGGTCTCACCAGGGCCCTGTACAGCTGCAGGAGAAGCTCTTTGCTTCTATACTCAATTCCTCTTGTTATGAAGGCCAGCATGCTATTAGCCTTCTTCACTACCTGCTGTACCTGCATGCTTACCTTCATTGACTGGTGTACAAGAACACCCAGATCTCTCTGTACTGCCCCTTTACCTAAATTGATTCCATTGAGGTAGTAATCTGCCTTCCTGTTCTTGCCACCAAAGTGGATAACCATACACTTATCCACATTATCCTGCATCTGCCATGCATCTGCCCACTCACCTAACTTGTCCAGGTCACCCTGTAATCTCCTAAC
The DNA here is from genome assembly GCF_047496795.1 of Chiloscyllium punctatum. Taxonomy (NCBI): domain Eukaryota; kingdom Metazoa; phylum Chordata; class Chondrichthyes; order Orectolobiformes; family Hemiscylliidae; genus Chiloscyllium; species Chiloscyllium punctatum. Next base: position 29,747,786 of record NC_092769.1, on the reverse strand, counting down.
ATCCTCATCACATTTGCCCCTGCCACCCAGCTTTGTATCATCAGCAAATTTGGTAATGTTATTGCTGATACCATCTTCTATATCATTAACATATATTGTAAAAAGCTGAAGTCCCAGCACGGATCCCTGTGGTACCCCACTGGTCACTGCCTGCCATTCCGAAATGGAGCCGTTTATTAGGAAACCCTGTGTTTCCTAACAGCCAACCAATTTTCAATCCAAGCTAGTACTTTGCCCCCAATACCATGCACCCTAATTTTGCTCACTAACCTCCTGTGTGGGACTATATCAAAAGCTTTCTGAAAGTCCAGGTACACTACATCTACTGGATCTCCCTCATTCATCTTCAGAGTTACATCCTCAAAAAAGTCCAGAAGATTAGTCAAGCATGACTTCCCCTTCATAAATCTATGCTGACTCTGACCTATCCTGTTACTACTATCCAGATGTGCCGTAATTTCATCCTTTATAATAGACTCCAGCATCTTTCCCACCACTGAGGTCAGACTAACTGGTCTATAATTTCCTGCTTTCTCTCTCCCACCTTTCTTAAAAAGTGATATAACATTAGACAACCTCCAATCCGCAGGAACTGACCCCGAATCTATCGAACTCTGGAAAATAATCACCAACGCATCCACGATTTCCCGAGCCACCTCCTTCAGTACCCTGGGATGTAGACCATCAGGTCCCGGAGACTTATCAACCTTCAGACCTAACAGTCTCTCCAACACCAAATCCTGGCAAGTATCAATTCCCTTAAGTTCCGGTCCTTCAGCCACTGTTACCTCAGGGAGATTGCTTGTGTCTTCCCCAGTGAACACAGATCTGAAGCACCAATTTAATTCTTCTGCTATTTCTTTGTTCCCAGTAATATATGCCCCTGTTTCTGTCTTCAAGGGCCCAATTTTACTCCTAACCATTTTTTTGCCTTGCACATTCCTAAAAAAAGCTTTTACTGTCCTCCTTTATATTATTGGCCAGTTTACCTTCGTACCTCATTTTTCCTCTGCGTATTTCCTTCTTAGTAATCCCCTGTTGCTCTTTAAAAGCTTCCCAGTCCTCAGTTTTCCCATTTAGCTTTGCTATGTTATACTTTTTCTCTTTTAACTTTATATGTTTCTTAACATCCCTCGTCAGCCATGGCCACCCATGCCTCCTCCTGAGATCTTTCTTCCTTTTGGGAATGAACTGACCCTGCAACTTCTGCATTATACGCAGAAATATCCGCCATTGTTCCTCCCCGGTCATCCCTGCTAAGCTATTGCACCATTGAACATTGGCCAGCTCCTCCCTCATAGCTCCATAGTTCCCTTTATTCAACAGAAATACTGTCACTTCCAACTGTACCCTCTCCCTCTGAAACATTTACAGAGCTTTCTCACAGACTGCACAGAAACATCAGGAATGGAGTCGGCCATACCGCACATTGAGCCTTCCTCATTGTTGTTCATGTTCAAACATCTCCTCAATGCACTTATCCCACACAATGAATATGTCCATTAATGTGATTAACCTTGGGAAGCTATAAAATAGGAAGTGCAGTCGTCCCTTTGGTCCATCGAGTTTGCTACCTAATTCAATTTAATGATGGCTTGCCCTTTATTTCCACACTGTACTCCTGCTCTCCCACCATTCCTTTACTGTCTCTAAATCCTTATTTATATTCAGTGTCTTGGCTTCCAGGTTCCAGCGCATTCCCCAGGTTCACCAGTCACTGAGTGCAGACATTTATTGTCATCTCATTGCAGAATGGCCTGTCTGTACCTAATACTGTGACCCCTTGTTTTAGACACCAGAACCTGGGGAATTAGCATCCCTGCTTCCAATCCATCTAACCCTGTCTAAGTTTTATAGATCTCACTGAGATCTCATCCCATTTTTCTGACCCCCATGGAATGCAGGCCCAGTCGCCCCAAACTCTGCTCCCACAACAAACCTGTCATCACAAATATCGGTCTGGACATCCTTCACTGCTCTCCCTCAATGTCAGGTTTGTCCTTTATTAGGTACGGAGAACAAATCTGCACACATTACTGCACAGTGTTTGAGATGGGGAGTCACCAAGTCCCTGTACAGCTACAGTAAGACACGCTTACTCATGGACTCAAATCCCCCTGAAATGAAGGTCAGCACTTCATTGATCTTCCTAACTGCTTTCATTCCTGCAATATTGCTTTCAGTGACTGGTGTACAGGGAGATCCAGAGCCTTTGCGATGTTACAGCTCCCCACTTGGTGGGTCTATGCACCCTTGTCAGCATGCCAATGCCATTCCCCCTATTGAGTTCTGGGTTCAGACCTCACTGTGCTGCAGGGACCTCAGAGGACTGAGCAGAAGGAAACAACAAAAAGGAGCATACATCCCTTTGTAGATCAACATGTTTCAAACAATCCCTTTTCAAAGGATAGGTTTCCAGTCTATTGTTCCCGCTAAAGGGCACAGCGCCACCTCTGCCCACATTGCTCTCCATCTGCCACATATTTGCCCATTCACTCCACTTGTCTTAGTCATCTTGAAGCTTTTTTACATCCTCCTCACCCACTCACAATTCAACATCTTTTAGTTCTGTCAGCAGGTTGAGATATATTGTATTTGATTCCATCAACCAAATGTTTAATGGGTATTGTGAATAAGTGGGGCCTGTGCACCGATCTCTATGATATCCCAGCAACCTTCCTCTGTTATTTTATTTAAAAATAATAATTATTTCCTGAATCTGGGTGTGACTGGCTGGGCCAGCATTTATTGCCTGCCCCTAGTTGCCCTTGAGAAAGTGGTGGTGAGCTGCCTTGTTGAACCGCTGCAGCCCACTGTGGATTCTGTGACAGTAACACCATTGAATGCCGAGCAGCAGTGGTTAGATTGTATTTTAGTGGCGATGGTCACGGTGTGGCATTTGTGTGGCGTGAATATTACTTGCCACTTGTCAGCCTGGATAGTGTCCAAATCTTGTCGCATTTGGACATGGCCTGCTTCAGTATCTGAGGAGCAACAAACATTGCTGAACATTGTACAATCATTGGTGACCATCCCCACTTCTGACCTTAAAATAGAGGCAAGGTCATTGATGAAGCAGCTCTGAAGATGTTTGAGCCTACACCACAGCCCGAGGGACTCCTACAGACTTGTCCTGGAGCTGAGATGACTGACCTTTCTCAACCATGACCATCTTCCTCCGTGTCAGGTATGATTCTAACCAGCGGGGAGTTTGCCCCTGAAACCCATTGATTCCAGTGTTGCTAAGGCCCCTTGATACCACACTTGGTCGAAGGCAGCCTTGTTTTAAAGGGCTGTCACTCTCACCCCACGTCTGGAATTCAGCTCTTTTGACCATGTTTGAATCAAGGTAAAGAGGTCGGTAGCTGAGTGGCCCTGGTGGAGCCCAAACTGGGCGTCATTGACCAGGTTATTGCTGAGCAGGTGCTGCTTTAAAGCACTGAGAACTTCCACCACTTTACTGCTGATTGAGAGTAGACTGATGAAGTGGTATTTGGCCGGATTGGATTTGTTCTGCTTTTTATATACAGGCGATACTTGGGGTAAATTTCGACGTAATCGGGGAAATTTTGTAACGGTATTGGAACCACTTAGGTAGGGCAGTGACAAGGTCTGGAGAACAACTTTTCAGTACTATTGCCAGAGTGTTGTCAGGGTATGTACCCTCTGGGGTATCCAGTGTCTCCAACTGAATTGGGATGTCGCGTGGAGTGAATCAAATTGGCTGATGACTGGTAATTGAATTGCTGAGGATCACTGGAGGAGGTTGAGGTGGATCATCTGCTCAGCACTTCTGACTGAAGATGATTGCGAATGCATGAAAGTTACCTTTGCACTGAAGTGCTGGGCTCTTCCATCATTAAGGATGGGGATATTTGTGGAATCTCCTCCTCCAATGATTTGTTTAATTGTCCATAACTATTCTCAACTATAAGTGGAAGGACTGCAGAGCTGAGATCTGATCCGTTGATTGTGGGATCACTTAGCTCTGTCTATGACGAACTGCTTATGCTGTTTGGCACACAGGTAGCCATGGTTGGTGGCTTCACCAGGCTGACACCTCGTTTTCAGGTATTCCCAGTGCTGCTCCTGCCCCCCTGCACACTCCATTGAACCAAGGTTGATCCTCTGGCTTGATGGTAATTGTTGTGAGGGGGATACGCCAGGCCATGAGGTTGTGTGGGTGTACAATTCTACTGCTATTGATGACCTACAGCACCTTATGAAAACCCCGACTTGAGCTGCTAGATCTGTTTGAAGTCTGTCCTATTTAGCACCGTGATAGTACCACCCAAAATTGTGGAGGTTATTCTCAATGTGAAGGTGTGACTTTATCTCCACAATGACTATGCAGTGGTCACTCTTACCCGATACTGTCATGGACATATACTTCCGCAGCTGACAGATTAGTAAGGCTGTGGTCAAATATGGCTTTTCCCTCTTGTGGGTTTCTTCACCACCTGCCGCAGACCAAGTCGAGAAGTTATATCCTTTCGGACCCAACCAGCTCGAACAGTAATGCGGCTGCCGAACCACTCTTTTTGTGAACATTGAAATCCCCTACCCAGAGTACATTTTGTGCCTTTGCCACCCTCATTGCTTCCTCCAAGTCTTGGTCAGCATGGAGGAGTACTGATTCATCAGTGGAGAGAGGCTGGTACATGGTTTCCTTTCCCATGTGTAAACTAATGCCATGAGACTTCATGGGATACAGGTCACTGTTGAGGACTCCCAGAGCAATTCCCTTCCAGCTGTATCCCACTGTGCCACCACTTCTGCTTGGTCTGTCCTGCTGGTGAAACAGGGGATATCCGGGGAAGTTGATGGGGAGTCTGGGACATGGTCATACTCACAGAATCATACCTTACAGACAATGTCAGGCTGTTGCTTCATAAGTCTGTTTATTACTATTCACTGTTTCCTGCCAGCTGTCCCATTCTAGAAGCTTGTCCATATATTCGCCCCAATCCACTAAGATTTGATTTTGCAAACTGGGCTTGGAGGTTTATCAAAATTTTTCTGAAAATCCACGTGTTTTACATCCATTGCTTCTCTTTCATTTGCCTCCCAGTTTCTCAAACATAATTCCCATTTCATAAATCTATGTTAGTGTTGTCTATGATCATTATTTTCACTCCCAATAATTTCTCCCAAACCATTTACTTATTATGTTCTATGTTCCATGTACTATTTCGTTTCCCAGACCAGACTGGGTTTTCCTGGTATCGTCAGAAAGTTCTGTGATAACAGAACTGAAGTTGGGGATTCATAGTTTTGCCATTTCCCTGTTTCCCATTCTCCATTCTCTGGTTTCAAACTGGAAGGAACCTGCACTGTTTTTCCATACTTCTCACATTGACATAATTTGACAAGCTATAACAGTTCACTCTTATAACCTTTGTGAGCATTATCTTCAGAAACCTATCAATTCCTGTCTTAAGCTGCTCAGCTCCACATCATACACGCACAGGAGCATAGTCTCTGTACCAACAGAAATACAGCACGATCTATATTAGTCCCACTTTCCAACACCAGGCACATAGCCTGGAATATTATGACACTTCCAAGTGCTCGTCCAAGTACACTTAACGGTTGAGAGGTTACCCGTTATAACTCCCTTCTCAGGAAGTACATTCCAGACCTCAACACTCTCTGGGTGAAAATAAAGTAATCTTTAAATCGTCTCTGAACGTCAAACCCTTCACATTAAGGTGTGCTCCCTTGTTCTTGACCCTCTGTCTAAAAGGAACGGCTACTGTCTATCCACCCTGTCCATGCCCCTTGTTAACTTATCCTTCTGAATCACATCCCCCTCAGCCTCCTCTGCTCCAAAGTAAACAACCTGAGCTTATCCAGCCTCTCTCCATAGCTGATATGCTCCATCCCAGGGAACATCCTGGTGAATCTCCTCTGCAACCCCCTCCAGTACAATCACAAGCTTCCTGTAATGAGGCTCCCAGAACGACATACAGTACTCCATCATGCACTAAACCAAGACCTGTATAACACTTATAATCTACTCCCTGATTAATAAACGCTACACCCAAGGTTCAATTTTTAACTAGTCCATTATCCTGTTCAGTCACATTCAGGGATGTGTGGAGAAACACCCTCTGAGCTCCCTTGTGTGCTGCCAATCATTGTGTACACCCCATGTCTGGTTCCTCCTTCCAAAGTACATCACCTCATATTTATCAGGATCACATTCCATCAGCCATTGATCTGCCCATCTGATCATTCCACTTGTATTTTCGTGTAAAATCAGAACTTCCTCCTCACTGCCAACCACCCGGCCAATCTTTGTGTCAAACACAAACTTACGTATCACAACTCCCACTCCTCCACCCACTCCCCCCTCCAGATTCACACCTATACCATTTATGAATGCTACAAACAATAAGGGACACAGTACTGATCCCTATGGTACACCAGGGGACACTGGTCTCCAGTCACACAAACAGCCTTCTCCCACCACCCTCTGACTCCTGACAATAAGACAATTTTCGTTGTAACTTTTCAAGTTACCCTCGATACTCTGAGATTTTACTTTATGTTTTTCAATTTCCCATGTGGAACTTTGTCAAAGACCTTGCTGCAAAACTAAATAAGCAACCTCTTCAAACTAATTCAATCAAATTCATTAGGTGTGACTTCACTCTGATAAAGTCATGATGATTATCCCTGATCAAACCTTGCGACTCTGATTGGAGTTCGATTTTCTCCTTCTCTATTTTCTCCAGTAGTTTCCTGAACAGTGATCTAGTACTCGCTCATCTATAGTTACCTTGGAAAATCTCTACCACCCTTACTGTGAATTTGGAATCATATTAGCTGCTCTCCAGTCCTCTAGCACCTCCCCCTGGTCAGATTCTAATTAAAATTTCCAGTCAGGGCCTTTCCTCCCTTGACTCCAACAGTATCCAGACCTGCGGAATTGTCGAATTTTATACCAGACAAAGCCTCAAACTCCTGCTCGTATTTTACATCAATCTCTTCAAGACCTTTCCAGTCCATCTTCTCGAATTCTGTACCTGCATCCTCCTTCTCCCAAGTAAAACAGCTGTGATGTTTACATGTAACAATCTATCAATGTTCTCCAGCTTGACACACAGATTGCCCCTTTGGTTTCTAATGGACACTAACTGTTTGCTGATTATTCTGTTCTACTTGACTGTGTAGAATACCGCGGTATTCTCCCTAATCTCGCCTGCTTGCACTTCTCCATGTCTCTCTGTTATTCAGTCCCCTCAATGTTCCTATGTTTCTAAGTTTCACTACAATCACCTCTCATGTTTTGAAACTCGAGATCACAGGCTGAGTTTCCCCATCAGACAATCTTGCCATTTTATGGATTAGTCTGGAAAATACCTTTTGCAGTTCGTCTGTAGTCAGTATATTCTATCTTAGATTGGGACTCCAAACGGTACACGATACTTTAAGTTTAGTCTCAGCAACACGATATGCAGCTGGTGCACAACATATTCTATATTGCAATTACATACACATGAATGTAAACCTAATTTTTAGTTTCCTATTTGCATGCGTTCTTCCCATTTCCTTTCACTTTTACTTTTCTTATGATGATAGTGGGAGAGTTCTTAAAGAAAGATCTTCCTGAATATCCAACGACATGTTATCCATTGTTGCCTGCGTCCACAAAAATCATCTTCAAATCATTCCAAAAAATGCTTGCCACTTATGGTTTTCGTTTCATCGATGCATTATCATCCTCCCCAGTTTTCCCATTAACTTCGAGATATCCAGTAACACGTTCTTTGTAATTCAGCCCAAGAGACACCCGACCGTGGATTACAAGTTAACTGATCTGTAGTTCACCACTCTCCATCTTTATCCTTTCTTAAACTATTGGATAATATTTATAACTTTTGCCATATCCAGATTGGCTAAATATCTTTCCGGAAAGTATTGGAAAATAACATGAATATCTGAGATGCAATCAATACGTCCATTGCTGCTTCCTCTGAAATTCATGTATGAAGTACATCTGATCTGTCAGATTTACAAATACTCAATCCAGCTTTCTTTTAAAAGATGACCTCAACATTGATAAGAATGATCTTAGACTTTACTTACACAAGTCCCATGGTCACTTGGTATTTCTAGGAGAATTTCTGGATATTCTGCCTTGAAGATAGACACAAAGAAACTGTTTCTTTCCCCTGTGATTTCTCTGTTCTCTACAATAAATTACCCTGTCCGCATACCTACTGTTCTACATTTGACCTCGTTTTTACTTTTGTTTCATACACTGATGTACGTTTTATTTAGCAGTCTTTATGGTTTTTTTGAGCGGTTTTTATTTTTTTTAGCAGTCTTTATGGTTTTATTTTGTTTGCATGCTGTTTCTCTTTTTGATTTCCTTCTCATTTTCTTGGTCATCCGTTGCTGGGTCCTATATTTCTCCGAATCCACTGGCTTACTACAACACTTGGCATTTTTCTAAGCTGCTTCCCTCAACCTAATAGGTAGTTAAAGGTGAGGCTGAAAGGGTTAGGTCGGAGAGGAGGGTGGACCAGATTGATGGGAAGGAAGATGAACACATACGAACGTTCAAAAGGGGGAGTGTGCTGAGTTGGAATATTGGACTGGGATAAGGTGGAGTTAGGGGAAATGTGGAAACTGGTGAAATCTACATTAATCCCCTGTGGTTGGAGGGTCCCAAGGTAGAAGAGGAACCTTTCTTCATCCATGCTTCGAGTGGTTAGGGTTTGGCGATGGAGGAGGCCCAGGACTCTCATGTCCTTGCCAGAGTGGAAAGGAGAGTTAAAGTGTTCAGCCACAAGGTGGTGGAGTTGGTCAATGTGGCTGTTCCAGCGATATTCTCTGAAATGACCCACGTATGTCTCGCCAATGTAGAGAAGACCACACTGAGTTTAAACGATGCAGTAGATGAGGCGTTCTGTCTCCCTTCATCACCTATCACTTTCAACACCACCTTCATCTACCTATCGCATTCCTAGCTACCTGCCTCCTGCCACACCTCCTTCTCATTTCTCTCTCAGCCCTCTTGACCCAGAAGCCTCATTCCTGATAAAGGGTTGTGCCCGAAACGACAATGCTCCTGCTCCTAGTACGCTGCCTGACTGTGCTTTTCCAGCGCCACTGATCTCCAGCAGCTGCAGTGCCCACTTTCTCCTCACACCTTCAGGGCTTGCATGATTCAGATTTATAACAGTTACTTCAAATAAACCAAAAACAACCGTGTACTCAAACAGCATAAAAGAAAAACCAATGCATTGTGGTCACTGTTCCCAAAAGGCCCTTTACAGCAAAGTTTTCAATTAGCTTTTCTGATCATCCAACACCAATTCCTAAATAACCTGATATCTAGTTCCGTGCTCGACAAAATGTTAATACCAGCTATCTAACATATGGTCATGAAATCCATTTTTCCCAGCATTAGCATTCAGTTGGGTTAACACAGTTTAGATATAATGTAAACAGGACATTATTACTGCAGTACCCACAAATGTGTATATCTCATTTTCCTGTTTTATAACATGTCCAGCATTTGTATTGCAGCTTTCACTTTGATATATAACTCTCATCAATGTTTGCTCCTCCTTGCTGTTTTTACACTCCACATTACAAGATTCTGTAGAATCTGAGCGATGTGGGATTTGGGGAGATTAATGTTAGAGATCATCTTGCCACGTCATTTATGATCTTCTTAAGCATCATTGTGACATTTTCTCCAGATCTCCCGTTATCCTAGTGGAGTAGAGAAGGACTATGATCGTTCATAAATGCTCTGTATTCCCCCAGAGAGCTGAGAAAGCTCTAACCTGGGTGGGAACCTTACAGCAGCGTGGTAAAGTATTGCTGCTGCTGAACAGGATCTTAGTGAGATCACATCTGGAGTAGTGTGTACAGATTTAGTCTCTTCAATGAAGAAAGGATGTTGTTATATTGGAAGCAGCTCAGAGATGGTTCCCTCAACTGATTCCTGCAATGAAGGTGCTAGCTTATAACGAAAGGATGATCAGGTTGATCCAATAGCCATTGGAGTTTACAAAAATGAAAGAAGATCTTATTTCAACAAAGATGACAGGAAGGAGTCATCAACTGAAGAGAATTACACAGATAATGGAGGAATCCATTCCGTTCTCCAGCCTGTTACACACGAACAACAGAAGGATATTCAGGCCTATGACCCTGTTACACCAGAAGAGCACGAGGCTGTTCAGCCCCTGGAGCCGAATGTATATTTACAGGAGGAGGCCAATCAGCCCCTTGAATCTATAACACTGGTCCCAGAATAGGCCATGCAGCATCAGTATCCTGTTACACAGCAACAGGATCCGTCCATTCAGCCTCCTCAAGTCCGTAACATAGGAACTGGAAGTGGTCACACAGTGACAGGAGGTTTGTTACACTGGGATAACAGGAAGCCATTCAGACCCACCTCGTCTATTGCAAGAGAAGTGGATAAGGATAAAAACTGTCTGAGACTTATTTTATGAGAAAGGAAGAGGTAATTCAGACACGTGTCTGTTGTATGGGAACAAGAGAAGACCAATCACTCCCTTGGTCCCATCTCAGGGATACATGAGGAGACAGTTCAGTATCTCCACCTATTATGGAGAAATATGAGAAGACCCATGAGCCCCTCAAAATGTTACACAGCAACGGGAAGATTCCATAATCCCCCACCCCTCTAACACGTCAACAGGAGGTGGTCATTCTGGCCTTGGAGATGACAACATGGGAACGCCAGAAAGACTTCATCCCCTCGATTTTGTACACCAGCAGGATGATGAGTCCAGTCAGCCACACATACCGTTTATGCAGCAATTGGAGCACATCTCTTAAAACCCTTTTGCCCATCAAACAGGAATTCAAATAAAACGTAAAGGTTTTAGAAAGGGAAGAACTTATAATAACTGAATACATTAGGGAGTAAAATGTAACAATAAAGTATTGTAATTTAAGGCAAATTATCCTAATCCATTGTTGTGGACATTTACAAACGTAAACCACAATTCATCGGAGTCAACATGGTTTTACAAAGGATAAATCATGATTGAAGTGTTTTCTTGATTTATTTAAATATGTGACAATCAAGGTGGGATAGTGGGAATCCTGGAAATGGAATATATCTGGTCTTCGTGAAGGATTCAGATACGTCGCTTCTCCAAAGAGTGAGTGGTAAGATCAGACAGCATCAGTTTAGGAATAATTTATTGGCTTGGATGGAGGATTGGTTAACCAACAAAATGCAGTCAGATGAATAAACTGTGTAATTTTCTATTGGAAAATGCAATTTGTTGGGTGCCATAGATTTCAGTTCTCATGCTTCAACCATTTGGGATCGTTATTATTACTCGGTTTAAGGGGTAGAAAATGCTATAGCTACATTTTCAGATGATACTTTCATTGGTGGGAAATTACTTAGGAATGATGATGTAAGAGATTTAAAAACTATATATATAGATTGGGTGAATGGGCCAACATTTGGCAATGAAAATTAAAGTGGATAAATATGGGGTTATTCAAGTTGGCCAGCCGAATAAATAGACAAATTATTATCTAAATGGAGAGAAACGTAAAAGTGCTTAGGTGCAGAGGGATCTGGGTGACTGCTTACATATCACAGTAAACCTGCCTGTGGGTACTTGAAGTAATGAGGAATGTAAGCATAATTTCAGCGTTTATTTGTAAAAGGATAGAGTAGAAAGGTTGCTGTAACTATGCAAGGCGTTAGTGAGGCTGCAACTCGAGTACAGTTTGGGTGTCCTGCAGAATGAGGTATTTCCATTGGAGGCAATTCAGAAGAGCTTCAATAGATTAATTCCATATTTGAAGTGTTTGTCTTATGAAGAGAAATTGAGCAGTTTAGGCCTATACTCTCGAGTTTATAAGAATGAAAGGAGATCTCATTGAGATCTGTAAAATGCTAAACGTGATTGGAAGTGTAGCTGTGGAGTGGATATGTTTTCATGTGGTGCAATCTATAATAAGAGACTACAGTTTGAGGATCGAGAGATAGTAGGGATGTCGAACAGAGGCCGCGATGACATCAGCCATGATTGTATTCCATGGCGGAGCAGGTTCGAAAGGTTGGATTCCTGACTGACACTCCTTCTTCATATTCAGCTTTACGACTGTGTTACACAGTAAAGGGGGAGGATTATGTATCAAACAGGAAGCAGGCACTCCGGATAAATCATTCTTAACCAGTTTGACAGAACGTCACCAGTGGAGTCACACAGTGACCAGTGCTGGGTCCTCAACTATTTACAATCTATATCAATGATCAGGAGGATGGAACAGATATAGAGATACTGAGTTTGGTGATGTTGCTGTGATAAGCAAGAGATTAAATTATCAAGAGAGGGTGGAGGGTCTACAGATAGATACAGAGAGGTAAAGGCAATGGAGAATAATTTGGCAGCTGCAATATAACATGATATAATCTGTCATTTCATTTACAGGAATAATGGAAGGCAGTATGTTACTGAAATGGAGAGGGACTACAGGGGATTAATGATACTGTGTACTGGGGGGTTCACTCAGACCCGTTCAGACATGGGAGGTTTTGCTCCATCCCTGATCGTCTGCTCCTTGATGCTCCAAGTGACCCCATTGCTCTCCGTACACATGGAATGTTTTGAAGTGTTTGGTTGGTGATGGGGGATGCTGTTATCAAACGTGTATCAAGGGGATGGCCTTTATTCAAGATACCTTTATTCCTTTCTACATGGAGATCTGAAGACGATGGGAATGGCTGCCTGCTTGTGAATGAAGAGGCTGTGGCTGCAGTGAGGACAGGGATATTCACCAACATGATGTACTGTGATGGGCACGCTGCAAGATTAATACAGAGAGTGCTCCTTCAGTTCCTCTACCTCTCCCCATTGACACGGCTACTCCGCAGATGCCATGTACACCATCGGGATTCCCATTATACTGGATAAACCCGGCAGCTCCCTGCTGAGGGAGAAACAATGTATTTACCTCATCCACCATATAGATCCTCCGTCACTGAATGGTTACATTGATGGCAACATACTGGGAGATGATGGATATGTCACCCAGTCCTGCCTGAAAAGTTCCAGAACATAGAAACTGAATGAAACTGTGGCCCTAACAGCCCCTAGCAGCACCATCCTCCCCCTGGTGTGAAGCTGCAGGACATGTTGAAGGAGGTGACACCGCTCTGTGACCAGCTCCTTGTTCAGTCAGGGCCCCTCACACTCTGCTCCTGTGTTAAGTGGAGCTTGGAAAGCTGTTCCTGGAAAACCCGGGGTGGACACAGCAGATCCCTTTCCCCCCACACACTCACTGTGTGGTTTCAGAGCTTCCCCTCGCTGCAGCCTCTTCTCCATTTGTTCTTCATGTTGCAGACCCAGATGCTGTAATTCCAGTCCGAATGCTCCATCCCGAGTTGGGTCACCAAATCCTCAGGTCTCCCTGAATGTCTGGGGTAGCTCAAAGCACAACCGCCAGCAAACCATCTCCAGCTGCTGCACTAACATTTCAATAACAGGAGTCAGTTAGAAACCCCTCGTCTATAAGTGTTGTGGACCAGACCAGATTCTCGCAAAATATTTTAAGAAGGCCGCTTAGACTCAAACCTTTCCTTATTTTGAATATAGATGTGAAGTGTGCGTTCCAGATATGTTGTGACTGGTCAAACCACTCAACATTAAGCAAAGTATAATCTATTTAAATGATTTACTTAAAATACAATCAAAGAAAAGAACGTTTCAGGATGGCTTATACGTTGGAACACTTACACAAACAATAGATACCGTACATTCTTGAAATACACTGCTTGGCACAAAGATATATTCAAATACAGATTCTTACATGCAGTTTTCTGATCCAGGATAAATCAACATCAACAGAAATCTCAGAGAGAAAGGCAGTGAGGGATCATGTATTGAGACTTCCAACCCTTCTAGGACCCGAACAGCTTCTGAATGCTGCAGCTAAAAACAAAACGAGGAAACCTGGTCTGGGAGAGCTGGCCACTGCCCTTCCATTGTTATCACCGTTTTAATAAAACCTAAAGGCTTTCTCAGTTATTTACTTAAACTGTCTTCAGACACAGTTCTGCACCTCTGCCTTTAAAACGTCTCTTTAAAAAAACCCAAGAGAAAATAACCTTTTTACAGTGATAGTATTCTCACAACTCCACCTTTAATAAAATGATCCATTAATATACAAAAATGGATTCATTTTAGACCTCCTAATCTTCCTCTATTAGTAGACTGAAATGTGTATACCTTACATTGACTGTGAGCATACAAATGTTCACAACTCGATTCGATTTCTGTCATTTTACTCCTGCCACAGAATGCCTTTTGTCTTCCTTCATCCAAGTCTCCACAACGTGTCAAAACTTACTTTTTCCCGCCCTGTCAACTTTATAATTTAAAATTGAATGGCAGCAAGAATAAGCTCAATGAAAACAGACTGGTATTTTTCTCCCTAAACTTCTCCACAAACATTAAGGGGTCACGATCAGTGATAAAGATGATTCTCATGTATGTGATTCGCAATTTAAATGCTGAAATGTTGTAACGCCAACACCAAGCTCAAGGCCTCCTGCCCCATTGTGGGATAAACCTGTTGATGTTTCCACTGGACACTCTGACCACACGTTACATAATGGAGCACTTCTCATCTCTCCAATAGTCCTTCTGAATGACATAGCTCCTCATGTCTCAGCATAAAAATATTACATCCTTCTGTACCACTTAAGACATGAAGACCTGTGACCTTTAGGAGGTTAGTTGTCATATCTTGGTACTGTCCATATCACAGTTGAGTTGCTGTTGGACATATTCGAATGCACAAAGTCAGACAAATCTCTTGGTCCTGACCAGATATATCTAAGAGTACTGTAAGAGGCGAGAGAAAAAGCTTAGGGACCAAGATCCCGGAAGACTGGGCGGTAGCAAATGTTGTGCACTTATTCAATAAGGGCTGCAAAGAAAAGACTAGGAAATACAGACCAGTAAGCTTCACACCTGTTTTCGGTAAACCACTTGAGAAAGTTCTGAGAGATAAGATGTGCATGCATTTGGAAAGACAGAGTTTGACTTGGAGCAGTCAGCATGGCTTTGTGCGTGGTGGATCATGCCTTACAAATTTTGTTAGAGATTTTTGATGAAGTGACCAGGAAGGTTGATGAGAGCAGGGTTGTACACATATTCTATATGGATTTCAGTAAGGCCTTTGATAAGGTTCCACTTAGTAGGCCGCTCTAGAAGGTTAGATCGCATGGAATCCAAAGTGAACTGACAAATTAGAGTGAGCTGCCAGTGGAAGTGGTTGAAGTGGGCACACTAACAACATTGAAAAGGCATTTGGACAAATACACTGATATGAAAGGATTAGATGGATACAGAGCAAAGGCAGGGAAATGGCAGATTGGTAGATAAGGGACAATTACACCATGGTTTGTTGATGGAGCACGGTGGCCAATTGGATGGGTGAGTATGGAGGGGGAACATTCCCATCCCAGAGGCTGCCACACCACCAGATCCACCGAGAATGGTCTGGGCTCACTACCGAGTTCAGTGCAGTATTTGAGGTCTGAAGAAATGTCCAGCAATACAGGACAAGCATCAATAACCTTCCCCATTCTGTCAGGATAAGGGTCACCGTATTCTGTCTGCTCCCTCACAATCATTGTATATCTGTGATTGCAACTACTCCCGAACAAGTTTCATGGTCCCCCACTCTCACTACTGCATGCAACACCTTCTCTCTCTCTCTCCTTTTGCAATACCTCCCACACAGTCATAGAAAATTCTGGAGAATGCCGATTATAGAATGTTCCAGATAATGTTCCAAATATTTCCCAGTTTCAGGAAAATGGTAGTGTCCCAGTGTGTAACACATAAGAGTCACTTGACTCACGTTAATGATATTAAACCAAAAACAACTTCTAAACACGCCTTGTTATAAATACAATTTCAAGCAGAGAACAGTTTTTCCCTTAGGCGTTATCTTGACTGTTATCTGAACTGTGCCACTTTCCTTATTATGAATGTTTCTCTTACCCTTTGTCTGTGACTGTTTCTGTCTGTAGCAGTTGCACTGTCTCCCATTCAGTTGGCAGGACGGCAGGTTTGTGATGTAGAGAGAGGGCAACAGTACAGGTTCAGTTCCTCACATTGACAGAGATTACCATGAAAGGGACACTCTCTCAGCCTCATCCCATCACCCGAGATGTGGTGATCCTCAGGATAAACCACCATGAATGGTCTCTCTAATGAGAGTTTTTTGGGACTGTGTTTTATCAATGTTAGCATTTTAATTGAAAAAATATTTAAAAAGAGATTTTTAATATTTTAATAAACCAATAACAACGCAACTCAAATATCTGAAAAAAGATTACATCCCATTGCATGTACATACTAAACAAGTTAAAAGACCACACAGACAGAAGAAAAAACAAAACCAAACAATAAATAATGAATAAATAATACAGCTCAGCATAACAAAAGGATAGCTATCGTTCATCAAGAGCATTAACTGACACACATTCTTATGTTCATAGTTCTTCCTCTCTGGGGGTGGGGGAGTTCAGACATCCAACACAACAGAATATTTTTCCTAGCACAGAAAGTACGGAATGTAAGGATATTTTTTTTCCTATATTCATCTATGGAAAGTACCTTAGGCAGGCCCAGGAAAACAGAAACCAAGTCCATCTCCAATTCAGTCCCCAATACCCACTCTATCACATCTGACACAGTGCTCCAATTTAGATGAAGTGTGCAGCAGAACCACAAGCAATGCGTAAGAGTGCCTGTAGTCATTCTGCATTTCGGACATGCTGAAGATAATCCCACTTTGCATTTTGAGTGACAATCTGGGGTCAGAGAGACCCTGCGAAAATTTTCAACTGCATGGAATGGGTCCTATTACAGATCAAAATCCTTCGAGCATTTTCACAAATATCCTCCCATTTCTCCGAGGTGTTCTGAACCCCAACCCTCTCTTGCAGACATCACAAAGCTGCACAGTCTCGTCTGAGGGGACACTCTCCAACTAATGATAAAGAGTACTGTGGGAGAGTGTATTCTAAGCAATAAGCACCCTCTTCCCTTTATCGGATCGGTAAGAGTGTGGTAAAAGTGTGTTGTTTTTAAATCAAATCTCTGATCTGGAAAAAAAAACAGAAGAGGACTCTACTAGGTAGTCCATACGTACGAGTTATTTGATCAAATGACATCATTGTTTCTCCATCAAATAACATGTGGTGGCTCAGTGGTGAGCATTGCTGCCTCACAGCACCAGGGTCTCGGTTTTGGTTCTGGCCTTGAGTGACTGGCTGTGTGGAGTTAACATTCTCGCCGTGTCTGCGTGGGTTTCTTCCCACAGTACAAAGATGTGCATGTCAGATGAATTGGTCATTGATAAATCACCCATTGTGTTCAGGGATGTGTAGGTTTGGGCATTAGTCAGGGTAAATATAGGATGGTAGGGGAATTGGTCTCGGTGGGTTACTCTTCAGAAGGTCGAAGTGAACTTGCAGGGCCCAATGGCTTGTATCCACACTATCGGGATTCTACTAATTCCAAATCACTCAAGCAAGGTACACCCCTTTTTGCCCACAGTTTACACCTGGAATCCATTATCCCCGGATGACAACCCGGTATACCAATTATAGGGGTAAGAAACATGATTTTGGCTGTATTGCCGTCGATCTGACGCATTGTCGTTCATGCTTTAACAATATTGATAATTATTGGGTTATGACAATACTTCATAAATGTTGTCAATTTAGCTACGAATAACAGACTAATAAAGGTTCACTTTATCTGATAGGGTTCAATATCTCACAGATTTGACGCCGAGTCCTCAGCATCCCAGGCACTAACATAGGATACTAAAGAGTTAATTGATATCTTTTATCTGGGTGATCTACTCCCCACAATCTGTGGGGTAGTTGCAATTTGGTTAGCTTGATAAAGAGTTGCTTATGCTGCCAAATAAAAGAGCTAAAAGAGCCACTGTGTCTCCTAAATACCTATGTGGGAAACATCAAAGGAAGCATTCACCCTTGGTATAGTAAATGAGTAAGGACATTCTTTAATAAGAGCTATCCGACCTAGCCAGGATATTGGAAGTGCCTCCCATCTTTGAAGGTCTTTTTTAATTTTGTCAAACAAATGGACATAGTTCACGTTAAATAAATGATCAATGAATGTAATGAATATACCGAAATTGGGATACCCTCCGCCACCACACCCCTGTGACCATTTAAAAGGAAACCAGGATTTGCCCTCATCAAGTATTTCCCCAAGACCTCCCATAGGCATGGCCTCCAACGTTGGAAAATTAATCATAGAGCCCGAAAAGGCGACAAGCGAATTATTGCATTGCATCACGTGAGCTGCCGAAATTGCGGTATTTGACAAAAACATAAGACCATCTGCATACAACATAATTTTATGTGACTTTTATCCAACTTCTTGGCAGGTATGTTGGGGTAATATTCCCAATTGTGCAGGATGCCACCGAATCTAAGATTGTTGCAGGGATGGGGAAGAGATCAACCCTCGTGTGCCATTTCTGCGGGTTAAAGAAGAAAATAAAATCCCTACTTGTGAGGTAGATCTGCCTCCAGACATCCACGAGCTCTCGTTCTGCACACATATCCACTAATTGCTTGCATTATAACGAGTGTATGGGGGGACCTTTGGAAATTCTGTCCATCGTGGGGCCATCAGACAGTCGAAATCTCTTTCTACAATCATGTGCCATGATGCAAGATAACTGAATTTGGAAAATGCATCTACTCGGATTTTAAAGGGTGCATCTGGTGGCAATAAACATTTAAAATACTGGATTAATTCCCGTAGTTCAAGACTTTGTGATTATGATCCTTCCATGGGTGTTAATACAATCTAGTAATTTAAATGGAAGATTTTTCCTATCCATTATGACTTTCCCCCCACTCTTAGTATTAAAAGACGAGAAATAAACCCGTTCAAACCCGCCCTGCTGTAACATCAAATGTTCCTTGTCATCAAGGTGCATCTCCTGCAATAGGACAACTCTCTCTTTTTTAAGACGAGAAAGTATATTTTTCCTCTTGACTGGATGATGGCACCCCTTAATGTTCCAGGTACACCATTTAAGCACATCATTATCCATAACACACTCCAGCAACATTTGAACTCTCGAGAGAATTTCATATCGAATTACACATCGCTGAGCATTAATGACAAAAGACTCATCGAGCCTTAAATCTGTACAAACTAAAACTACTGCAACGAACAAGCTCTCAAAACTTTCCAAAGCTAAAACCATTAAAAAGAACAAAACAAAATCCAAAGTGCCAATGGCACTTGATAGGGTTTTTACGCACCCCCCCCCCCCCACCCCCCACCCAATGGGGACGCTGACGGCCTCGGTCTCTGTTCTTCAACACTGACAAAGGCCCTGCTTTTAATTGTATAGGTCCTGCTCTTGTTTGACTTAGCAAATCCAATTCCTCGTATTAATCCAAACTAAACTCTATCTGCCTTCCCTCATCCAAGTGTGTGATATTATTGCCACCTCCCCCTCCCTCTTCAATATTGAAATGTACATCCCCCTCTCCAGGAAGCCTGCCCACTCCGGCCTTAATTTTCACGAAGACCCTGAGCTTGGTTTGCCTTCTGTGTTTAGGGGGAGGAGGGACAGATTGCAGACTCAGTCAGTGGGGAGGAGAGGCTGGACAGTAATCAGCGGCCTGGTATCATTTCATGGTTTTAGGAAGAAGGCAGTCACGTGAGAGTTGGGTAATACTGATCGGTTTTTTGGGACCAGGAATTATGGTCTTTTTCCGTCTCTGGTGTTCAGTAATGAAAATCTATTCGAGACCCTTCATTGTGCAGAGTGTGTCTGCAGGATTTCTTTCCCTAATATTGCAGACTACAGATAATAGCGATTAAAGCTGTTCATAGTTAACTTCGATGGCACAGCATGTGCACTCAACAAAGTAAAAACAATGACTGTAGATGCTAGAAACCAGATTCTGGATTCGTGGTTCTGGAAGAGCACAGCATTTCAGGCAGTATCCGAGAAGCAGTAAAATCATCAGGAAGGGCTTTTGCCTGAAACGTCGATTTTGCTGCTCCTCGGATGCTGCCTGATCTTTTGTGCTCTTCAAGCACCACTAATCCCGTATACTCAACATCCGACAGTTTAGACAAATATTTTGCCTTTGTTTAACAATACAAAGTGCTTTGTGCAATTCAGTAAAGGTATCCTGATTATTATAAATCCACACGGAGCTGAAAGCTGACACATAAATATGACCCAAAATCTGGATATGGTAGTGCCGTGGGTAATGTCCCTGCCTCTGAGCCAGAGGTCTGGATTTGATTCCTGAACGTGCGTGATGATGTTCCAATCTCTGGACTCGAAGTTCTGGATTCAAGTCCTGCCTGTTGCAGAGGTATGTCACAGCATGCCAGAACAGGCTGATGAGCAAACACACAGGAGAATAATGCTACAGCTTTACGGGTATTGCTGAGTGGTGCTAGTGTCCCTACCTCCGGGCACAAAGGTCTGGGTGCAAATCCCACAGAAGTGTTTCATAACACACCTGAACAAACTGCTTAAAACGTATTTAGAATTATTGCTTGATGGAGAAGAAAGAGGTGTCAGTATTGCATTTCAGAATTTAGGCCCAGGATGATTTAAAGCACAGCCATTCGTGTTGATTGGAGTCACATTTTGCAGCAGTAAAGGTTTATAAAACCAGAATGGTCATGGATAGGGTGAGTGGTCAGGTTTTTCCCCAGATTGGGGAGTCCAAAACTAGAGTGCATTGGTTGAAATTGAGAGGGGAAAGCTTTTGACGAGCCCACGAGCACCATTTCACGCAGAGGGTGGTGTGCATGTGGAATGAGCTGCCAGAGGAAGTGGTGGAGGCTGGTCCAAATACAGCATGTAAAAGGCATCTGGATGCTAACAGACCTGCCGAGCTTTTCCAGCAATTTCTGTATTTGTTGCAAAATGCATTCATTTTAAAACAATATTCTGAATACATTAAACTTTTATTTTTTATTGCCGCAGTGACATATAAACATATCTTCAAATCGACAGGGGCCATTTTCTGCTACGGATATGGCACTGTGTATGACAGCAACAATGATGCACCTACTTGGAACAGGGAATGTGATCGAGACATAGTTTGGACAATGTACAAGGAGACCTCACATGTTTGGGCGAGGATGACATTACTGTGTGATTCAGCTCAGAGAGAGAGAAAATGTAATCTGCCTGAGAAGGAACGGCCGATTACACTCTCTCTCCTTCATTGTTCCTCATGACAGCAATGTGTGCGAGCTAAAACAAAAAATCTACAGTCATCGTTACCATTCTTATTTTTATAGAACCCCTACAAGTGTTGACACAGGCCCTTCGGCACAAAGCATCCATACCAACCTTCCCAGGCCCGCTTCCTTACACTTACCCCGACCGCTGCACCTAACCTAGAAACCCCTGAATACTTCGGACAAATTATCATGAACAATCCATCTAACCAGCACAGCTTTGGACTGTAGAATGAAACTGGAACAACCATTACGAGGTGAGAATTAGCAACCTCTACACAAATCGTCACCCGAGTCTGGAATTGAACGCATGGCCCTGGTGCCATGAGGCAGCAGTGCTAACCACTGAGCCACTGCGATACGCTTGGGCAACGCCTGGCCAGAATTCATTGGAATCTCTTCACTGCCTAATGCAAAGGGAATTCAGCCAAATCCAACTGTTCCAGGATGAAGTCCCATTGCTAGCAGCTTGTGTGAGTAGAATGTCTTTAGAAGCAGAATAACATTTTGAACAATCGCTCAATTTTTACTTTTGAGTTATAATAATATATGGACAATGCGCGTTCAACTTGAAATTGCAGAGATTTTGTTTATCTGCGTGTGTGTGTGTGTCAGTGTTTTTAGAAAGGGAGATATTGATTCTTTATTTGCAATATCCAAACAGTTTGCCATGCATCTATCCATCATAGTTTGAGGAACATTTCTCTGGATCATAAAGGTGCTATTTGAGCAGATTTTAAAAACTAGCCTGACTTGTTGCTAAAACTGACATTGACCCAGTCTGAGACCGATATCATCGGCCATAATACCAACCTGGTTACATTTGAAATGTGTTGTGAGCAGTGGAGCATTGGGAATGGAAAAGGAAGCAGTGACCCCAAAAGTCGGGGAACTATAGACCGGTAAGCCTGATGTCAGTGGTGGGTAAGTTGTTGGAGGGGATTCTGAGGGACAGGATTTACATACATGTTTATGCCGAAACGTCGATTCTCCTGCTTCTTGGATGCTGTGTTTTTCCAGCAACACATTTTTCAGCTCATACATTTGGGAAGGCAAGGGCTGATTGGGGTTGTCAACGTGGCTTTCTGCATGGGAAATCATGTCTCATTAATTTGATTGAGTTTTATGAAGAGGTGACGAAGAAGATTGATGAAGGCAGTTTGGTAGAAATTATCTACATGGACCTCAGTAAGGTGTTCACAACATTCCGATTGGTAGGCAGATGAGTAAGATTTGGTCACATGAGATACAGAGGAAGCTAGTCACAATTAGCTTGAAGGGAGAGGGATATTTTTCAGACTGGATGCTTATGAGCAGCAGTGTGCTGTAAGAATCGGTACTGACTTCACTGCATTTCATCATTATGTAAAGGATTTAGATGTGAATATTGGGGCCATAGTTAGTAAGGTTACAGATTACATCAGAAAGGTGGTGTATTAGATTATCTCAGAGTACAACGAGACCACAATTCGATGGGACATGGGACAAGAAGTGACATAGTTAAATTTAGATAAATACGAAGTTTTGCATTTTGGGAAGGCAAATCAGGGCAGAAATTATACACTTAATTGTAAGGTCCTGGGGCGTGTTGTGGATCAAGGGGACATAGGGCTGTCGGTACATAGTTCCTTGAAAGTGGAGTCGCAGGTAGACAGAGTGGTGCAGAACACATTTGGCACATTTGCCTTAATCGGTCAGAGCATTGAGTATAGGAGTTGTGGTGGCATGTTGCCTCTGTACAGGAAGTTGGTGAGGCCACTTTAAGAATACTGCGTACAACCCGGTTGCAGAACTGGAGGTTTGAGCTTCAGGGAAAGGTTGATTAGGTTGAGTTGTTTCCCCCTGGAGTGTCTGAGGCTGAAGGGTGACATTATAGAGGTTTATAGAATCATCAGAGGGATGGATATTCTGAACAGCAATGATCTGCTCCCCAGGGTAGGGGAGTCCAGAACAAGAGGGCATAGTTTGAAAATGAGAGGGCGAATAATTTAGAATGGACCTGAAGGTAAATGTTTCACACAGAGAGTGATGTGTGTGCAGAAAGTGCTGTCAGAGGAAGTGGCGAATGTGGCTACAATCGCACATTTAAAATGTGTCTGAAAGAGGAGGGATATTGACCAAATGCTGGCAAATGGGACTAGGTCAGATTTGATATCTGATCGGAGTGAACAGATTGGCCTAACGTCTGTTTTCGTTCTGCATGACTCTCTGATTCTATAAGAGGGATGGCGAAATATTCTGAAAGGACCTTTCAAGTGGGAATTCTCTTCACTGGAAGTTTATCGTGCCTCTATGTTCACATTAATTGAATGCTGTTAAATTAGATAGTTGACAGGGAAGTGAGTCACGGATAATAGTATACAGACAGGAAAGTGGGGCTGAGTCCACAATCTTAGTGCCTGGTGGAGAAGGCTCAACGTATCTAATGTCCCACTCCTGCTCCTCAGTCCCATGTTTCTGTATTACATCCAGCCCCGCATACCTGCTAGATAGGAACAGTTGGAGGCCACTTACTCCTACAATCTGTTGCACAGAAACAGAGGAGACCATTCAGCCTCTCAAGACTGTCACACACGCTTTGAAGTGATTTGGGAAATGCAATTGGAAAATCCAGGCAGGGTTTGAAAGAGGCCCCTCATCTCTCTTTACAAAGCTTCCCCTCTCTGCAACTTGTGCTTCAGTTGTTGGTCATGTTTAGACCTAGATTCACTGTGAATACAGCCCATATACCTCACGCAGAGATGGCTCACGAAATCCTCTGGTCTCCCTGCCTGCAACATTCCATAACAGACATTCATGAAAATAACACCCACTAACGTTCCAAGAACAAAATGTGAGAACATCAGACACAGGAACAGGTCGTTCACTCCCCAAACCTGCTTGGCCCTTCACTAAGATCATGACTGATCTGCTCTCTGTCTCAAATCCTCTTTCATACCCAATTAATCATTGCCCTCAACTCCCTGACAGATCAATATCCATCTACCTCCTCTTCAAATAATTTCAGTCATTTTGCTCCCCAACACTCTTGAGAAGAGAAATCCTGACATTCAATACCACCTGTTTGAAGAAAACACTTGCTGCTCCTATATCATGATGTATTGATAGGAACAAAAGAGGTTGAGACAAGGGTTCAGGTATAAATGACTGGCCCCGATATCAAGGCAGTGATTGACGTCTGCTGACATCAAGGAGCTTAACAAAACTGAACTTAATGGGAATCAGAGTAAACTCTCCAGTGTTTGGAGTCAAACATGACACAAAGGAAGATGTTCACCATCTCAGTCCTGGGTCACCTCTGTGTGAGATCCTCAGGGTAGCTTCGTCTCCACAAACAGCTTCAGCTGCTTCATCAATGTCTCCCCTCCCCACACTCCCCACCATAATATTAGAAGTTGGGATGATCACTGAAGATTCCACAATGTTCAGAACATTTTGTACCCCCGTCAGCTCCTGAACTAATCTGTGTCCATGTGCAGCAAGACCCAGACTCCATTGAGACTTGTGCTGTTAAATGGTCCGTGACATTCATCTACCAGCACTGCCTGACACTGCACATTGCTACAGTAAAATAAGAGTTCATTCAGCACCACACGCTGGTTTCACAGGAATATGAGGAAGCCATTCAGCCCATTGACACTATTGGAGAAGAACAGGGACAGCCCATTCAGTGCCTCCAGCCTATTACTCAGGAAGAGAAGGAGTCTAGTGGGATGGACCACACGAGAGCCCCTCGAAAATATTGGAAGACGCTAACCTAGACTCTAATTTTCTTTTATTTTGAAGGGAATGTAAAGTGTCTGTCCCAGATGCAATGTGACTGGTCAAACTAGTCTCTGTGAAGCTAAACACTATTTATTGAAACACGAAAGATAAAATGAAAGCAAAGAAAGAGGAATTTAGAAAAACGTAATTCTATTGGATTAGTTAACAGAATAACAAATCCAGGAACTATTACTAATGAACTGTTCCAATATAGGAAAATCCCATAAACACAGCCCCTGGCAGAAAGGAAAATTCAGACACAGATTGTCACAAACATTTCTCTAATCCACGAATTAAAAACAGCACCAAGAGAATATTCAGAGAGAGTAGCAGCCAGGAGATAGTCACTGAAGCTTCCAACTCTGTGGAGACCTCAATAGTTTCTGATGTTACTGAGAAACCAAAACCCAGTGATCCTAATCTGTGAGAGCTGGCCACACCCATTCAGGCTGCATTAAAATAAACACAAGGCCTCCCTCGCTGTTGCTAAAGTGGTCTTAACTAACCAGCTTGGTAATGGTTGTTCAATCTCTCTCTTAGAAGAAACCAGGACAAAATAACCTCTTAAAACTGCAACATCATCACACTTGTCCGCACTTCGAGTAGTCAAGCAGGAACCAGGGGTAACCCAATCCGGCCCTTGGCCCTGTCCAATCGGACGAGGAAGAAGCCATTCAGTCCCTTGGGTCACTTACACAGCAATGGGATGAGGCCATTCAGCCCCTTGAGTCACTTTCACCCTAGGAACAATAAGAGGCCATTCCCCCCTCAACGTACTTACACAGGGACAGAATGAGGCAATTGATGCTGATTCCTAATGAATGGCTCATGCCCGAAACATCGATTCTCCTGTTCTTCGGATGCTGCCTGACCTGCTGTGCTTTTCCAGCAATCGAGGCTCTACTCTGATCTGCCGCATCGGCAGTCCTCACTGTCTCCTAATTCATGCTTTAACATAATGAACAAGTGGAGCAGAGGCTGGACAGACAGACTGCTCTACGTTGCTCCTTTTGGCTCCATTGCTTATGATACTCACGTGGGACTTTAACGTGGTTTTCAAGTGGTGAGGAGAGAAGCCATATATCTTGTGTGAAGTCTCAGGAAGGCATCTTCCATCTCCGAGAAGCCAGCCTGGTGTTCTTTATGTAGTTTAGTAGCTGGTGGGAATGGCTACCTGTTTCAGATGGAAGGTATTGTGGCTGCTGTTGGGGATTGTGAATAACCTGACGTTCAGTACGGGTTCACACACCAACTGCACAATAACGTGGGGAAAGTTAGTAAAGGCATATAAAATATTAAGAAAGCCACGTTAGACTGAGGAATGGACTCATTAAGTTCAAATAATGCTGACCGTGTTCATGTTGATCTTGTCTTGTGCACGTCCGGTATGCCTGACTCTGTCCAAGTCTATTTCCACCCTGTGATCTGTCTGGCCGTATTTACTATGACCTGTCTCCACTGCTCAAAGTGTTTCCCTGTACTGAGGTACACATGGCAATAAATCAAACCAATCAACCCTGGGTAAAGTGTAGAATTTCTCACCCTATCAATGTCTCTTTTGGAAGTAAATCATCGTTGCTACGCCTCGTGTTTCAGCGTCACCATTTCCTCGTCTCTCACAGCTCCACAGATTAAACATTCAGCTTCTTTACTCTATCCTCATGTTACCGTGTCTGTGATAAGGAGATAATTCATTACAAAGGTGATCAAATCCATACAGAGTGCCCCTAATGCTCTCTCAGCAAGGCTCTACAACAGCAGGAAGATGGCTTTACTTATGTACTCGAATCATCTTACAATGAGGGACAGCATACCATTGACGGCACCCATTACTTACACAGGGTTTGATTCGGAGCAGTCAGCATAGACTTGTGAATGGGAGATCATGCTTCTCAAATTTGTAAGAGTTCTTTGATGACGTGACCAAGAAGCTTGATGAGGGCAGAGCAGTAGACGTAGTCTCAATGGATTTCAGTAAGGTCTTTTATAAGATTCCACATGGGAGGCTGCTCTCGAAGGTTCCATCAAGTGAAATGCTGGGGGAACTGGCCAATTGGTTACACAGTTGGTTTGATGGTCGGAAGCAGAGGGTTTAGTGGAAAAATGCTTGTCAGACTGGAAGCTGGGTTCTTTGTCGTTTGTTTTCTATGAACTGGTTGAGAATGTGCAAGGCATTATTAGTCAGTTTACAGATGACAGTAAAATAAGTGGGCGCATGTTCAGTGAGGAATTTTATCAGAAATTGCAGCAGGACCTTAATCAGGTGGGGAAGTGGGCCGAGTAATGGCAAATGGAATTTAATATAGATGCGTGACGTCTTGCATTTTGGAATCTCAATTCAAGATCGGAGTTTCATGGAGAATGGGAGGGCCTTAAGGGGTGTAATAGGTAGAGAGACCTTGGGATTCAGGTGCACCGTTCCCTGAGAGTGGAGTCACAGGTAGACAGGGCAGAGAAGAAGGCTTTTGGCTCACTGCCCTTCATCAGTCAGAATATTGAGTATAGAAGTTGGGAATTTATGTTGCAGTTGCACAGGACTTCGGTAAGGCCGCACTTGGAGTATTGTGTTCAGTTTTGTCACCTTGTTATAGGGAGGATGTTATTAAATTAGAAAGAGTGTAGAAGAAATTTACAAGGACATAGTAGGACCCAATGATCTGAGTTATAGGGAGAGGGTGGACAAGCTTTCTTGAGAGTGTAGGAGTCTTCGCGAGGTAGGGGACCTTATAGAGCTATATAAGTTCACGAGGGGTATGGATAGTTTTAATGCTCTCAGTCTTTTTCCAAGGTGTACAGAATCGAAGATTATAGGGGATCAGTTTAAGTTTAGAGGGGAAGGAATAAAAAGGAACCTGAGGGACCACTTCTTTACACAGAGGCTGGTATGTGGATGAGCTGCCAGCAGATGTGCTTGAAGGGGGTACATTAACAACAACCCACATATGAAACATTAAAATCTCAAGACTACACAGTCTCTATCTTCCCCGCTGAATGTACCCACCAGCTTAGTCTGAACTAACATTACCCACAGGTTCACTGGACATTCCATCTGCCGAGCCAATTTCGCAAATGAAATAAAAACGGTTTTGGCATTTTTCGCACCGAAATATGGCAATGTATTAACATAGTTGTATACGTCCCTACATTCTCCCTTCATCTTCATCCTGCTAATTTAACTTTCTTATCTAATTCCAAACTTCTGAATTTGAAATTCTCCCTCTCTTCCTTTTTCCTCTCTTTCTCTTTTTCTATCTTCTCTCTCTTTCAGTCTCTCTCTTTATCTTCTAACTGCAGTTATCATATTTGCAATTTAAGTTTTTTTGAACTCGACTGCAGTTTCCTGCTTCTCTGATAGACCAAAGTGCTTGACCAACTCCATTATGATGACAGCTTTCCTTTTGTCCCTGGTGAAACCCAATTCTAATCTACATGTTAATTCTAAAAGTATGCCCTTTCTTTGTCTTTCTACACTTTCCTGGCCAATTTGGGTACCAACTTCAAACCTCAGAACCTTTTTAGTAATATTAAAAGCCATTTCTTTTAAATTAACCAACCACAAGGAAACAAAATTAAATGACTTTTGTCACCTGTTTTATTTGAAGATCTAGGTCACTAACTGCCAAGTGATGGAATCTGCTGGGATCTTTTGTACCCAAAATCTGTTCAAATCTGTCTAAATCCCATACGACCAGCCCTCAAACTGTTATGATGTCGATGTTAAAGCCCTCTGTTAATTAAAACCACACACCCAGAAAAGCTCACCTCACCTCGTTATCTGTTAAAACATGAGTGACAAAGTAGTTGCAAATTCCATGATTAAGAGAAAAATAACTATTTATAAGTATGTATATTAACTCGCTGAGCTTGAAGGTTTGTTTTCAGATGTTTCGTCACCATGACTGGGCAACATCATCAGTGAGAGTCTCGGGTGATGCACTGGTGGTATGTCGTGTCTTTCTATTTCTAAGTCTTGGTTTCTTAAGTTGCATGAAGTCATTTCTAGTTTTTTGTTCAAGGGAAGGTAGATAGGATCCAAATTGATGTGTTTATTGATGTACCTCTGGCTAGAATGCCACGCTTCTCAGAACTTTCGTGTGTGGCTTTGGCCTAGGAAGTGTGTGTTGTCACAGTCAACGTTGTGTGCTTCTGTTTCTGTATAGAAACTAGTGAGAGTGGGTCATGTCTTCTGGTAGCCAGTTGGTGTTCATATAGCCTGCTAGCACGACAACAGGACAGTCTGAAATGGAGGAAAAATGATTTTTATACACTGTTTAATCAGTGTGTGTTCAGAAAACTAAGATTGTTCACATGTGTACAACACATTCTGAATGAACAAACGAGACACAGTTAACGAAAAATGATGCACACGATGTATATAATTTATAAAGCATTAAAACATTATTTGATCCTCATCTGAAGTAATACCTTCCCTTTCTTTCAACGTTCCCCCTTTTCTGGGATTCCCAACTCTAGTCTCTCATTCTTATCAGGATGTGTGTTATAAATTCTTGTTTATGGTTTCCCAACTTATTTCAGTTAATCCCCTTTCTACTAGGAATTACATATGTTGGCCTGCTGGGTTCTTTCCAAAGCTAGTGTCTGTCATATTGTTGGAGAGAAAAGTTATGGCATCAGACCCAGCATTTGAATATATTGCTCTGTTGTACGTGCACTGTACAAAGGACCACAGCACACAGGAATTGCCAAAATGTTGAGGGAAGTATATCTACTTCTTTCAATAATATATTTTTCACATTTTCCATATCTCCATATCTATATCCTCTCTCTCGTTCTCCCATTGTATCTAGTTAAGAAATCCACCAATTATTCTTCGTGTCCCATCTCCCAAAACTCCTTCTTTCAGTTTATATCTAACGCTCTCTTCAAGATGTAATGTGGTTATAATTAAGCAATGTAACTGCCAAGACATGCGGGAGGAGCTGGCCAGAGTGAATTGGAAGGGGAGCTGAGCAGGAAAGACCATGGAGCAGCAATAGCAGACGTTTGTGGGGATAATTCAGAAGATAATACCAGAAATGCAACCCCAAGAAGATGAAACATACTCATGGGAGGACAAGGCAGCCATGAATCGCAAGGCATCAAACCAAAAGAGAAAACATACAATGTGGTGTAGATGATTGGGAATCCAGAGAAATCATTGGCTCTGAAACTACATAAGGCTGGCATTACTGACACTACAGAGCTCTTAATCACAGTCAGGGAGAGAAACAGAGGAAACGGATTCACTTTAAACACAGAAGATGGTATTTCTCAAGGAAAAAGATTCAGGTGAATTAAATATTCGAATTACGATCAGTTAAATGCTTTTGTGAATGTGTCAGATTGGAATCAAGACCCGGGGAGACAGACACTCAGCAGAATGAGAGTTTGAAAATAGAAGCATTTCCATATCAGAAACCAGGTTAGGTGACTGAGTGCAGGGCTGATGGGTGAATGGGTCTCAGTGAGAATTAGGGAACAGACAGCAAATTGCATTGCAGATATTGCAGCTCGAAACTGCGTATTCATGTAGTGCTGTAGACCACAGCAGCAGGAGAAGCAGAACAGCATTCAAACACAACCTGTAACTTGTTGCCAGGATGACACCTCAGTCTGTCTTACCATCAACACCATCTATGGCTCAGTGATGAGTGTGGGTGAACATGTCAGTGTCAGAATCACATGAACTTTAACCTGATGCCAACTTATTAAAGCTACCGTACTTGACCAACAGATCTGAACAAAGTCCTGCCACATTCAGTCGTAAATGGTGATGGACGATTAAACAAATGACTGGAGGAGAGGGTTCCACAAAAACCCCCATCATAAATAATGGAACAGACCTGCACATCAATGTAAAACAGAAGGATGTTTTATCTGTACCATCCTCTGCCAGAGGTGCTGAGTCGATGATACACCTCACCCTCATCATGATGCCCACAAAATCACAGATGCCAGTCTTCAACTAATTCGATTTGCTGCATGTGAGAGGAAGAAACAGTTGAACACAATAGATATGACAAATGCAATGGGTCCTGACCCCATTCCTGCAACAGGACTGAAGCCTTTTACTTCACAACAAGCCGTGTCCCTGGGGAAGCTGTTTCAGTCCAACTCCAACTCTAACATCTCCCTGGCAATGTGGATAATTCCTCAGCTATGTCCAGCCCCCTAAGAGGGGAATAATTACAGTCTGACCAATTACCACCCCCTCAGTCCCATCACGACAGTCAAATTGGTGCGAGTTCATTTTGACAGAGATGTCAAGCAGCACAGAAACAACCTGCTCAAAGTGGTTTCTAATAGGTCCCCATGTGGAGATTTCGTTGTGGAACTGTCACTGGATGACGAATCCAAAGCAGGCTAATGCTCTGGCAGCGGGTGCAAGTTAAAGACAATTAATAAAATCTCGAGATCTAAAATCTGGGGTCAGTAACAGTGACCTTGAAGCCAATATGGATTGTAAACAGAATTTCCTTCTCCAGTGTAGTTTTAAGAAGTGAATCTCCCATGATTTCCTGGGCTGGCCTAAAACTGACTCCAAAGACGCTGACATGTGATGAACATTTCAATGGTCTCTGAAATTGCCAAGCAAGCGCACTCATTTGTATCAAATTACTCCGAGGTCTGAAAGGATGAAACCGGACAGAACACCCGGCCTCAGCATCAGTATTGGAAAGGGAATGGGAACACAGTCCTGTCGACTCTGCAGAGACCCCCTTCCCAACATCTGAGAGCTTTTGACACAGTTACAGAGCTTTCACACAGACTGCACAGAAACAGCGGGAAAGGAGTAGATCATGCAACACATTGAGCCTCCCCCATTCTAGTTCATGAAAAAAATCTCCTCAGTGCACTTACCCCACACGATATACATATCCACTAATGCGAGTAACCTTGGGAAACCTAAAATAGGCGGTGCAGTAGTACGTTTGGTCCATCGAGTTTGGTAACCAATTCAATGTAATATTGGTTGACCCTTCATTTCCACACCGTACTCCTGCTCTCCCACCATCCCTTTACTGTCTCTAAATCCTTATTTATAATCAGTGTCTTGGTTTCCAGGTGCGAGCGAATTCCCCAGGTGTGCGAGATAAGTGGCTATCCAGCCCCATCTACGGAACTTTTTATTTCCCTTCCCAGGAACAAAGACGCGGAGGAGTCTGTCCAAAACTTTTTCATTCAACTTTGCAAAGTCGGGTGCTGTTCCCAAAGGTACAGACACACAAGCATAGTAATCTCCACGCATTATATACATGTATATGTGGGCTGGGTCTACTACTGCTGCCTTGACCAACGAGTGCTCGCATTCCCCACTGTTTTCCTTATTTGGGTTCTGGTGCCTGCGATTATTTTGTTATTCACTTGACCAATCAGTGTTTGAGCTTCCCGTTCTTTCTTTATATGGATGATGTTGTACAACTGTGGTTAAGGGCGGCCTCTCAACTATCGAGGAAAGCTGTTACAACTGTTTCATTCATAGAAACGTGGGGGAGGTCCGGCAACAGTTTCGAGTGTCTGCTTGTGTTTACTATGAGGTAGAAAAGACTAAAAGGCAGCTAACCGTTTAAAAATTACACTACCCCCTACACAGGTTCACCAGTCTGTGAGTGCAGACATTTATTCTTATCCCAATGCAGAATGACCTGCTTGTACCTAATACTGTGGCCCTTTGTTTTAGACGACCCAGCCAGGGGAATTATCATCCCTACTTTCAATCTGTCTCACCCTGTCAGAGTTTTGTATATTTCACTGAGATCTCCACTCATTTTCCTAAAGCCCATGGAATACTGGCCCAGTCTCCCCAAACTCTGCTCCCACAACAAGCCCGTCATCCCAGAGACCAGTCTGATCATCCTTCACTGCTCTCCATCAATGTCAGGTTTGTCCTTTATTAGGTACGGAGATCAAAACTGCCCACAATACTGCACAATGTTTGAGATGGGATCTCTCCAATGGTCTGTACAGCAGCAGTAAGACACCCTTTCTCCTGGACTCACATCCCCCTGAAATGAAGACCAACACACCATTTATCTTCCTCACTGCTTTCTGTTTCTGCAATATTGCTTTCAGTGACAGTTGTTCAAGGAGATCCAAATCCTTTTCAATGTTACAGCTACCCAATTGGCGGGTCCATGTAAACTGGTCAGCGTGCCAATGCCATGCCCAGTATTGTCATCTGGTTGCAGAACTCACTGCGCTGCATGGGCCTCAGATGTTCATGCAGAAGGAAACAACAAAAAAGAACATACGCCCCTTTGTAGATCAACATATTTCCACCAATCCCTTTCAAATGGTAGGCTGCCAATTTACTGTTTCCACCAAAGGGCATACCGTCACCTCTATTCACATTGTTCTCCATCTGTCACGTATTTACCCATTCACTCCACTTGTCTTAGTCTTCTCGGTGCTTTTTTACATCCTCCTCACACATTCACAATCCCACATCCGTTAGTGCTGTCAGCAGACTATGATATATTGTATCTGATTCCAGCAACCAAATGTTTAAAGGGCATTGTGAACAGCTGGCCCCCAAGCACCGATTCCTGCGACAACTCAGCAACCTTCCTGTGTTAATTTCTATTTATTTATTTCATGAATCTGGGAGTCACTGGCTGGGCCAGCATTTATTGCCTGTCCCTAGTTGCCCTTGAGATGGTGGTGGCCAGCTGCCTTGTTGAACGCTGCAGTCCACCTGCTGCTGTTGTGGTTGACCTCCAATGCCATTAGGGAGGGAATTCCAGGATTCTGGCCCAGTGACTGTGAAGGTGTGGTGATATATTTCCAAGTCAGGTTGGTCAATGGCTTGGAGGGGAACCTAAAGATGATGGTTTTTACATACATCTGCAGCCCTTGTCCTTCTAGATAGACGTAGTCGTGAGTTGGGAAGATGGTCTCTGAGGATCTTTGGTAAATCATTTCATTGCAGCATGTAGATAGTAAAACACTGCTGCTGCTGCTGAGCGTTGATGGTGGAGCATTGTGGATGAAGGGGCAGCCAGACTGGCTGCTTTGTTCTGGATGGTATCAAGCTTCTTCAGTGTAGTTGGGGCTGCACTCATCCAGGCAAATTGGGAGTCTTCTATTACACTTCTGACTTATGCATTGTCGATGATGGACAGATTTTCGAAGTCAATATGTGAGTTAATCGCCGCAGTATTCCTCGCATCTGACCTGCTCTTGTCGTTCCTGTGTTTATGTGGCGAGACCAGTGAGTTTCCCAGCAATGATTACCCACCAGGACTTTGATACTGGGGGATTCAGTGATAGTAACACCATTGAATGCCAAGGGGCAGGTTAGATTGTATTTTATTGGTGATGGTCACGGTCTGGCATTTGTGTGGCCTGAATATTACTTGCCACTTGTTAGCCTGGATACTGTCCAGATCTTGTCGCATTTGGACATAGACTGCTTCAGTATCTGAGGAGCCACAAGTGTTGCAGAAAATTGGACAATCATTAGCGAACATCCCCACTTCTGACATTAAAATGGAGGGAAGGTCATTGATGAAGCAGCCCTGAAGAAGTTTTCGGTCACTGCTCAAGGGACTCCTACAGACTTGGAGCTGAGTTGACTGACCTTCATCAACTGTGACGATCTTCCGACGTGTCAGGTATGATTCTAACCAGCGGGGAGTTTGTCCCTGATACCCATTGAATGCAGTTTTGCTAAGGCCCCTGAATGCCACACTTGGTCGAAAGCAGCCTCGTTTTAAAGGGCTGTCACTCTCGCCCCACCTCTGGAATTCAGCTTTTTTGTCCATGTTTGAACCACGGTAATGAGGGCAGGAGCTGATGGAGCCCTAACTGGGCATCATTGACCAGGGTATTGCTGAGCACGTGCTGCTTAAAAGCACTGAGACCTTCCACCACTTTACTGATGATCGAGAGTAAACTGACAGAGTGGGAATACCATCATCTTTAGTTTCCCCTCCAAGCCATTCACCATCCTGACTTGGAAATATATTTGCTTTTTATAAACAGGAGATGGTTGGGGTAATTTTCCACATAATTGGTGAAAGCCATTGTTGTAACTGTATTGAAACAGTTTGGCTTGGCTGGTGGCAAGTTATGGAGCACAAGTGTTCAGTACTATTGCCAGAATATTGTCAGAGTATGGACTCTTTGGAGTATCCAGTATCTCCAACCGTTTCTGGATATCACGTGGACTTAATCGAATTGGTTGATGACTGGTAACTGAATCGCTGAGGACTACTGGAGGAGGCCAAGATACATCATCCACTCAGCATTTCTGACTGAAGATTGTTGCGAATGCATCAGCCTGATCTTATACACTGAAGTGCTGGGCTCTTCCATCATGGAGGTAGGGATTATTTGTGGAATCTCTTCCTCCAGTGAATTGTTTAATTGTTTAATTGTCCCCAACGTTTCTTAACTAGATGTGGAAGGACTGCAGAGCTTAGATCTGATCCTTTGCTTGTGGGATCACTTAGCTCTGTCTATCAATTACTGCTTATGCTGTTCGGCACACACGTTGTCCTGTTTGGTGGCTTCAACAGGCTCACACCTCATTTGCAGGTATGGCCATTGCTGCTCCTGCCATTCTGCCCACTCCATTGAACCAAGGTTGATCCCCTGGATTGATAGTAATTGTTGTGAGGGGGATGCCTGGCCATGAGGTTGTGTAGGTGTACGATTCTGCTCCTATAGATGAACCATAGCACCGTATGGACACCCAGACTTGAGCTGCTAGATCTGTTCGAAGTCTGCCCTATTTAGCACCGTGATAGTACCACCCAAATTGGTGGAGGATATTCTCAATGTGCATGAGTGACTTTGTCTCCACAATGACTATGCGGTGGCCACTCTTACCGATACTGTCATTGACAGATACTTCTGCAACTGGCTGATTAGTAAGACTGTGGTCAATATGTATTTTCCTCTTGTTGGTTCCTTCACCATCTGCCGCAGTACCAGTCTAGCAGTTATATCCTTCAGGACCCAGACAGTTCGATCAGTATTGCTGTAGCTGAGATACTCTTGGAGGTGGACATTGAAATTCTTCACCCAGAGAACATCTTGCATCCGTACTACCCTCAGTGCTTCCTCCAAATGTTTGTCAGCATGGAGGAGTACTGATTCATCAGTTGAGAGAGGCTGGTACATGGTTATCAGCAGGAGGTTTCCTTTCCCATGTTTAAACCCATGCCATGAGCCTTCATGGGATACGGAGTCAAGAGCTGTATCCTTCCAACTGTATCCCAATGTGCCGCCACTTCTGCTGTGTCCGTCCTGCTGATGAGACAGGAGATATCTGGGGAAGGTGATTGGGAATCTGGGACATAGGTTGAAATGGATCATCCACTCAGCACCTCTGACTGAGATTGTTACGAATGAATCAGCCTAATCTTATACACTGATTTGATGGGCACATCCATCATAGAGGAAGGTGTTATTTGTGGAATCTCTTCCTCCAGTGAATTGTTCAATTGTCCCCTAAGTTTCTTGACCAGATGTGGAAGGACTTATACCTTACAGAATCATACATTACAGAAAATGTCAGGCTGTTGCTTGACGAGTCTGTCTATTTCTATTCACTGTTTCATGCCAGCTGTCCCATTCTAGAAACATGTCCATATATTCGCCCCAATCCACTCAGATTTGATTTTGCAAACTGGGCTTGGAGCTTTACCAAAACTTTTCTAAAAATCTAAATGTTTTACATCCATTGCTTCTCTTTCATTTGTCTCCCAGTTTGTTTCTCAAACATAATTCCCATTTCATAAATCTACGTTAGTGTTGTCTATGAACATTACTTTCAACCCCAATAATTTCTCCTAAACCATTTACTTACTATGTTCTATGTACTCTATCATTTTCCCACACCAGACTTGGTTTTCCTTGTATTGTTTGAAAGTTCTGTGAAGACAGAACTGAAGTAGTGGCTTCATTGTGCTGCCATTTCCGTGTTCCCCATTCTCTATTCTCTGGTTTCAAACTGTAAGGAAACTGCACTTGTTTTCTCATATTTCTCACATTGCCATGATTTATCAAGTTATTACAGTTCACTCTTATAACCCTTGCGAATATACTCTTCAGAAATTCATCAATCCCTGCCTGAAACTGCTCAATAATTGACCTTCCACACCATACACTCACAGGGGCATAGACTGTGCCAACAGAAGTACAGCAGGATCTATATTTGTCCCACTTCCCTACAGCAGGCCCATAGCCTGGCAGTACTTTTTTAATGATTGTGAGGTTACCTGTGATAATTCCGCTCTCAGGAAGTTATCCCAGAACACAATACCCTCGAGGTGAATAAAAGTTTAAATCCTCTCTGAACCTCAAACTCTCCATTTTAAAAGTGTGCTCCTTTGTTCTTGACCCTCTGACTAAAAGGAACAGCTGCTGTCTATCCACCCTGTCCGTGTCGCTTATAATCTTAGCCGTCAGAATCATGGACCCCTCAGCTTTCTCTGTTCTTTATTCCGTTCGACTTGTCCGTGTAGAATATCGTGGAATTCTTCCTGATCTCGCCTACTTGTACTTCTCCATGTCCTTCTGTTATTCAGTCCGCTCTATGTTTCTAAGTTTCACTACAATCACCTATCATGTTTTGAAACTCGAGATCACAGGCTGTTTTTCCACATCAGACAATCTTGCCATTTTAGGGATTAATCTGGATAATACGTTTTGCA
Source organism: Chiloscyllium punctatum (assembly GCF_047496795.1). Classification (NCBI taxonomy): domain Eukaryota; kingdom Metazoa; phylum Chordata; class Chondrichthyes; order Orectolobiformes; family Hemiscylliidae; genus Chiloscyllium; species Chiloscyllium punctatum. Next base: position 29,710,045 of record NC_092769.1, on the reverse strand, counting down.
GTTCCTCTGTAGTCAATATATTCTTTCTTAGATTGGGACTCCAAACGATACAAAATACTCTAAGTGTAGTCTCATGAGCACTCGATGCAACTGGTGCACGACATCCTCTATATTCCAATTGCATTCACATGAATGTAAACCTATTTTTTACTTTCCCACTTGCATACATTCTTCCTAATAACCCTCGCTTTAACTTTTCTTATGAGGTTACTGTTTGAGTTCTTTGAAAAAAAAGCTCATGACTATACAACTATACGTTACATTCTTCATTGCCTTTGTTCACAAGAATTATCTTCAACCCATTCCAAAAAAATGTTTGCCACTTCTGGTTTTCCTTTCATCGGTACATTCTCACACTCCCCAGTTATTTTACTACCTTCTATATATCTAGTAGCATGTTCTTTGTAATGGAATCCAACAGATACCTGACTGTGGATGACAAGATAACTGGTCTGTAGTTCACCATTCACCAAATTCATCCTTTCCTAAACTGTTGGATAATATTTATAACCTTTGCCTTATCCAGATTGGCTAAATGCCTTTCGGAAATATGTCGGAAAATAAAGTGAAAATCCGCGATGCAATCAACATGTCTATTGCTGCTTCCTCTGAAATTCTTGTATGAAGTACATCTAGTCTGTCAGATTTATAAATACTCAATTCAGCTTTCTTTTCAAAGATGACGATAACACTGATAAGAATGATCTTAGACTTTACTTGCACAAGTCCCAGGGTCACTTGGTATTTCGGAAAGAAATTGTGGACATTCTTCCATGAAGATAGACACAAAGAAACAGTTTCTTTTCCCTGCGATTTCTCTGTTCTCTGCAATAAAGTATCCTGAACACGCACCAACTGTTCCACATTTGACCTTGTTTTTATTTTTTTCATACATCGATAGACGCTTTTTAGCAGTCTTTATGTTTTTCTTTCGTTTGCACGCTTTTTCTCTTTCTGATTTTCTTCTCAGTTTCTTGGTCATCCTTTGCTGGGTCCTACATTTCACTGAATCCACTGGCTCACTGCAACACTTGGCATTTTTCTAAGCTGCCTCCGTTCATCTAATAGGTAGATGAAGGTGGGGTTGAAAGTGATAGTCGGAGAGGATGGAGGGTGGACCAGACTGATAGGAAGGAAGTTGGACACATAGGAACATTCAAAAGGGCGGTGCTGATTTGGAAGTTTGGAGTAGGATAAGGCGGGGTTAGGGGAAATGGTGAAATGGGGAAATCCACTATGATCCCCTGTGGCTGGAGGATCCCAAGACAGAAGAGGAAGCTTTCTTCCTCCAGGCTTCTGGTGGCTCGTATTTGGTGATGGAGCAGGCCCAGGACCCTCATGTCCTTGACAGAGTGGGAAGGGCAATTAAACTGCTCAGCCACAAGGTGATGGATTTGTTCAATGTGGCTATCCCAGAGATGTTCTCTGAAATGATTCACAAGTTGACCTACTGCCTGGCCAATGTAGAGAAGACTACATTGGGTTGAATGGATGCATTAGATGAAGCTTTTCTGTCTCCCTTCGTCACCTATCAATTTCAACCCCACCTTCATCCACCTATCACAATCCCAGCTGTCTCGCCCCTGCCGCAGCCCCTTCCCATTTAAATCTCAGCCCCCTTGGCACATAAGCTTCATTCCTGATGAAGGGCTTATGCCCGAAACACCGATTTATCTGCTCTTGGTATGCTGCCTGACTGTACTTTTCCCACACCACACTCTTCGATTCTGATCTCGAGCATGTGTAGTCCCCACTTTCTCATTACACCTTCATGGCTTGCATACTCAGATTTATCACGGTTACTTCAAATAAAAAAAAATGTCGTGTACTCAAACAGCATAAAAGAAAACCAATACATTGTGGTCACTGTTCCCAAAAGGTCCTTTCCAGCAAAAGTTTCAATTAGTTCTTCTGATCACTCGACACCAATCCCTAAATAACCTGATCTCGAGCTCAGTGCTCGACGTAATGTTAATGTAAACCATCTCACACGTGGTCATGAAATCCATTTTTCCCAACATTAGCATTCAGTTGGATTAACACAGTTTAGATATAATTTAAACAGTACATTATTACTGAAGTACCCACGAATGTGTATATCTCATTTCCTGTTTTAGAACATGGCCAGAATTTGTATTGCGTCTTTCACTTAGATATATAACTCCCATCAATGTTTGCTCCTCCTTGCTGTTTTTGCGCTCCACCATACTAGATTCTGTGGAATCTGAGCGACGTGGGCTCTGGGGAGATTAGTGGTAGAGATCATCTCGCCACATCATTTATGATCTTCTCTAACTGTAATTTCTCCAGACCTCCCGTTATGCTGATGGAGCAGAGAAGGGCAATGATCTTCCAACAATGCTCTGTATTCCCCCAGAGAGCTGAGACAACTCTAACCTGGGTGGGAACTTTACAGCAGGCTGGTAAAGTGTTGCTGCTGCTGTACAGAGCGATCACATCTGGAGTAGTGTGTACAGATTTAGCCTCTTCTACGAAGAAAGGATGTTGTTATATTGGAAGCAGCTCAGAGGTGATTCCCTCAACTGATTCCTGCAATGAAGGTGCTCGCTTATAATGAAAGATTGATCAGGTTGACCCAGTAGCCATTGTAGTTTACAAAAATTAAAGATGATCTTTTTGAACATGGATGACAGAAGGAGTTAACAAGTGAAGTGAATTACACAGATAATGGAGGAATCCATTCCGTTCTCCAGTCTGTTACGCAGGAACAGCAGGAGGATACACAAGCCTTCAAACCTGTTACACCAAAACAGAACGAGGCTATTCAACACCTGGAGCCTGATATACATTTACAGAAGGAGGCCAATCAGCCACTTGAGCCTATAACAGTAGGCCATGCTGCACCAGTATCCTGTTAAACAGCAACAGGATCAGTCCATTCAGCCTCCTCAAGTCTGTTACATAGGAACTGGAAGAGGTCACACAGTGACTGGAGAGTGTTACACTGGGATAACAGGAGGCCATTCAGACCCACCGAGACTATTGCAGGGAATTTGATAAGGATGAAAACTATCTGAGACTTCTTTCATGAGAAAGGAAGAGGTAATTTAGACACGTGTCTGTTGTATGGGAACAAGAGAAGACCAATCAAACCCTTGATCACATCACTGGGATACATGAGGAGACCGTTCATATATATCCACCTGTTATGGAGAAGTATGAGAAGACTCATCAGCCCCTCAAAATGTTACACAGCAACAAGAAGATTCCATAATCTCCCAATCCTCTAAAGCACCAACAGGAGGAGATCATTCTGGCCTTGTAGATAGCAATATGGGAACACCAGAAAGACGTCAGCCCATCGATATTGTACACCAGCAGGATGGTGAGTCCATTCAGCCACACGTGGCTCTTACTCAGCAATTGGAGCAGACCATTTAATGCCTTGTGCCCATTAAACAGGAATTCTAAGAAACCGTAAAGGTTTTCAAAAGGGAAGAGCTTGTAATAATAGTATACATTAGGGAGTAAAGTGTAAATATATACTATTGTAATTTAAGGCACATTTTTAGAGTCCATTGTTCAGGACATTTGGAAACTCAAACCACAATTCGTCAGAGTCAATATTGTTTCCGAAGACTAAATCGTGTTTGAATTGTTTGCTTGAGTTATTTGAAGATGTCACAAACAAGGTGGATCGTGGGAATCCTGGAGATGGAACATATCTGGTCTTCCTGAAGGCATCGGATATGTCGCTTCTCCAAAGAGTAAATGGTAAGATCAGACAACTTGGGTTTAGGAGTAATTTATTAGCTTGGATGGAGGATTGGTTATCCAACAAAATATAGTCAGGTGGAATAAATGTGTCATTTTCTTTTGGCAAATGCAGTTTGTGCCATTGATTTCAGTACTCATGCCTCAAGCATTTGCAATCGATGGTATTACTGTACTCGGTTGACGGGAGAGAAATTACAATGCCCTCATTTTCAGATAACACGAACATCAATGGGAAATTACTTCAGAATGATGATGCAAGAGATTTTAAAACATATGGATAGGTTGGGAGAATGGGCCAACATTTAGCAAGGAAAATTAATGTAAATAAATATGGGGCTATTCAAGTTGGCCAGTATAATAGAAAGACAAATTATTATCTAAATGGAGAGAAAGTTCAAAGTGTTTAGGTGCAGAGGGACCTGGGTGTCTGCTTGCATATCGCAGAAAACCTGCACGCGGGTACTGCAAGTAATGAGAAATGCAAGCATAATTTCAGTGTTTATTTACAAAAGGATAGAGTAGAAAGGTAGGGAGTGTTGGTGTAGCTATGCAAGGCATTAGTGAGGCTGCAACTGGAGTACCGTTTGGGTGTCCTGCAGAATGAGGTATTTCCATTGGAGGCAATTCAGAAGAGCTTCATTTGATTGATTCCATATTTGAAGTGTTTGTCGTATGGAGTAATTGAGCAGTTTAGGCCTATATTCTCCAGTTTATAAGAATGAAAGGAGATCTCATTGAGGTCTGTAAAATGCTAAAAGTAATTGAAAGTGTAGATATGGAGTGGATTTTTTTTCATGTGGCGCAATCTACAACAAGAGTGTAGAGTTTTAGGATGGAGAGATGGCAGGAAAGTGGAACAGAGGCCGCGTTGACATCAGCCTCATCGCGGGGCTGGATACCTCACAAATGTTCCGTGTTCTTATTCAACTCTTCTACTGTGTTGCCCAGGAATGGGGGAAGACTAGGTATCATACAGAAAGCAGGCAATCAGGATAAATCAGTTAGAGAGAATGTTACCAGTAGGGTCACACAGTGACCAGTGCTGGGTTCTCAACTATTTACAGTCTGTATTAATGATCAGGAGGATGGAAAAGATATACAGATGCTGAGTTTGGTGATGTCCATAGAACCATGAGGCCATAAGACATAGGAGTGGAAGTAAGGCCATTCGGCCCATCGAGTCCACTCCGCCATTTATTCATAGCTGGTGGGCAATTCAACTCCACTGACTCGCATTCTCCCCGTAGCCCTTAATTCATTGTGACATCAGCAATTTGTCAATCTCTGCCTTGAAGACATTTAGCGTCCCAGACTTCACTGCACTGCGTGGCAATGAATTCCACAGGCCCACCATTCTCTGGCTGAAGAAATGTATCCGCATTTCAGTTCTGAATTGACCCCCTCTAATTCTGAGGCTGTGCCCACGGTTCCTAGTCTCCTCGCCTGACAGAAACAATTTCCTAGTGTCCACCCTTTCCAATCTATGTATTATCTTGTAAGTTTCTATTAGATCTCCCCTTAACCTTTTAAACTCTAATGAATACAATCCCAGGATCTTCAGCCGTTCCTCATATTTTCGACCGACCATTCCAGGGATCATTCGTGTGAATCTCCGCTGGACACACTCCAGTGCCAGTATGTCCTTCCTGAGGTGTGGGGCCCAAAACTGGACACAGTACTCCAAATGGGGCCTAACTAGAGCTTTATAAAATCTCAGTAGCACATTGCTGCTTTTATATTCAAACCCTTTTGAGATAAATTACAACATTGCATTCGCTTTCTTAATCACGGACTCAACCTGCATGGTTACCTTTAGAGAATCCTCGACTAGCACTCCCAGATTCCTTTGTACTTTGGATTTATGAATTTCTCACCGTTTTAAAAATAGTCCATGCTTGTATTCTTTTTTTCCAAAGTGCAAGACCTCTCATTTGCTCCCATTGAATTCCATCAACCATTTCCTGGACCACTCTCCCAAACTGTCTAGATCCTTCTGCAGCCTCCCCACTTCCTCAGTACTACCTGCCTGTCCACCTAACTTTGTATCATCGGCAAACTTAGCTAGAATGCCCCCAATCCCCTCATCCAGATCATTAATATATAACGTGAACAGCTGCGGCCCCAACACTGAACCTTGCGGGACACCGCTTGTCACCAGTTGCCATTCCGAAAAAGAACCCTTTATACCAACTCTCTGCCTTCTGTCAGACAGCCAATCCTTAATCCATGCCAGTAGCTCACCTCAAACTCCATGGGCCCTCACCTTACTCAGCAGCCTCCCGTGTGGCACCTTATCAAAGGCCTTTTGGAAGTCTAGATAGAGCACATCCACTGGGTTTCCCTGGTCTAACCTACTTGTCACCTCTTCAAATAATTGTTATGTCGCTGTGATAAGCAAGAGTTTAAATTATCAAGAGAGGGTGGAGAGTCTGCAAATAGATTCAGAGAGGTAAAGACAATAGATAATAGTTTGGCAGGTGGAATTTAAAATGATATAACCTGTCATTCCATATACAGGAATAATGGAAGGCAGTATGTTACTGAAATGGAGTGGGATTACAGGAATTAATGATACTGTGTACTGGGGGGTTCACTCAGACCCGTTCAGACATGGGAGGTTTTGCTCCATCCCTGATCGTCAGCTCCCAGACACTCCATGTGACCCCATTGCTCTCTGTACAAATGGAATACTTTAATGTGGTTGATTGGTGGTGGGGATGGTGATTTGAAACGTGCAACAAGGGGAGGCCTTTATCCAAGATATATTCATTTCTTTCCACGTGGAGACCCGATGACAATGGGAATGGCTGACTGCTTCTGAATGAAGAGGCCGTGACTGCTGCCAGGACAGTGGGTATTTACCAACATGATGTACGGTGCATTGGTACACTGTTACAGTAAAAAAGAGATAGAGCTTCTTCAGTTCCTCTACCTCTCCCCATTGACATGAGTACTCTGCAGATACCATGCACACCATCGGGAATCCCACTATACTGGATACACCCGGCAGCTCCCTGCTGTGGGAGAAACAATCTATTTACCTCATCCACCAAACATATCCTCCAACACCGAATGGTGACATTGATGCTGAGATACTGGGAGATGATGGATATGTCACCTAGTGCTGCCTGGACAGTTCTGGAACATAGAAGCTGAATGAAACAGTGACCCTAACAGCCACAGGCAGCGCCATCCTCCCCCTGGTGTGAAGCTGCAGGACATGTTGAAGGAGGTGACACCGCTCTGTGACCAGCTCCTTGTTCAGTCAGGGCCCCTCACACTCTGCTCCTGGGTTAAGTGAAGCTTGGGAAGCTGTTCCTGGAAAACCCGATGTGGATACAGCAGATTCCTTTCCCCCCACACACTCACTGCGTGGTTTCAGAGCTTCTCCTCTCTGCAGCCTCTGCTCCATTTGTTGTTCATGTTGCAGACCCAGATGCTGTAACTACAGCCCCCATGCTCCATCCCGAGTTGGGTCAACAAATCCTCAGGTCTCCCTGAATGTCTGAGGCAGCTCACAGCACAACCTCCAGCAAATCAGCCCCAGCCTCTCCACTAAATTTTCAATTATAGGAGCCAGTCAGAAACCCCTCAGTACAAGTGTTGTGGACCAGAGCAGATCCCCCCCAGAATGTTTTAAGAAGACCGCTTAGACCCAAACCTTTCCTTATTTTGAATATAGATGTGAAGTGTGCTTTCCAGATGTGTTGTGACTGGTCAAACCACTCAACATTAAGCAAAATATAATCTATTAAAATGCTTTAGTTAAAATACAATCAAAGGAAAGGACATTTTGGAATAGCTTATAAGTTGGAACACTTACACAAACAACAGATACCGTACCTTCTTGGTTTACACCGCTTGACACAAAGATATATTCAAATACAGATACTTACAGAAGTTTTCCAATCCAGGGGGAAACAAAATCAACAGAGATCTCAGAGAAAAAAGCAGCTATGGATCATGTAATAAAACTTCCAACCCTTTTGGGAGCCCCAGCAGCTTCTGAATGCTTCAGCTAAAAACAAAACGAGAAACCCTGGTCTGGGAAAGGTGGCCACTGCCCTTCCATTGTTATCATCGTTTTAATGAAACCTAAAGTCTTTCTCAGTTATTTACTTGGAGTGTTTTCAGACAGCAGTTCTGCACCTCTGCCTTGAAAACCTCTCTTAAAAAAAAACGCAAGAAAAAATACAGTGGTACTATTCTCACAACTCCATCTTTAATATAATAATCCATCAATATACAAAGGTGGATTCATTTTAGACCTCCTAATCTTACTCTATTAGTAGACTGAAATGCATATACTTTACATTGATTCTGAGCATACAAATGTTCACAACTCGATTCGATTTCAGTCATTTTACTCCTGCCACAGAATGCATTTGCCTTTCTTCATCCAAGTCTCCACAACGTTCAAAACGTAGGTTTTCTCGCCCTGTCACCTGTATAATTTCAAACTGAATGGCAGCAATAATAAGCTCAATCGAAACAAACTGGTATTTCTCTCCCTAAACTTCTCCAAAAACTTTACCGGGTCACGATCAGTGATCAAGATTTGTCTCATGTATGTTATTCACAATTTAAATGCTGAAATGTTGTAACGCCAACACCAAGCTCAAAGCCTCCTTCACCATTGCGGAATAAATCTATTGATGTTTCCACTGGACACTCCAATCACACGTTACATAATGGAGCACTTCTCATCTCTCCAATAGTCCTTCTGAATGGCATAGCTCCTCATGTCTCAGCATAACAGAGTTACGTACTTCTGTACCTCTTAATGCTCTAATCTCTTTACCTGCTACTCTTGGCCTATGCCAATAAACCTTACTCTCACAGGTATATGTTTTAAGAAGATCTCGCACATTCTTCTCAATCTCTGACAGAAACCAAACTTTGATTTCTGAACTAAGTCATCATCATCAGACATTTCATCTTCTAATCTTGCCGTTTTAATTCTCTGCTCTTCCACACGTGTTCTTACGACTGCAGGAAGTGAATTGTTGAATTTCTCCAAAATAAGAATCTCTCTAACATTTTGATAGGTTTGCTCTGTTTTTAATACCCTTACCCACCTTTCAAAATGACTTTGATTGATCCTTTCAAACTCAATGTGGCGTTTAACCAGGGACCCTTTTTTAAATTCCTGAAACGCTGTCTGTCAGCATCTGGCACAATGTCATATGCACTTCAGATGGCTTTCTTCACATCCTTATACTCCCAGATACCTCCTCCGATAGAGATGCAAATACCTATCAGCTTTGTTTGGATCAGCTAACTTCACATGGTCACTGAGCACTGCGTTTGTTTTGCCACGTTCTCAAATTAAATTCCAAAGGCTTCCCCATCCTTCTCATCAAATTTAGATAATGCCTGGGTGCATTTAAACAGAACCCCATTAGACCATTGGTTACAATAAAGTTGCTTAACCGCACTATCTTACTCATCCCACCGACCGTCTACCTTCATCTCTGCCTTCTGTGTCAACTTTCCTCTCTAACTGCTAACATTTTAAGTTGAAACTCTGCTCTTCTTCTGTGCTTTTCTCTCTTTCTTCTTCATTTTTTTCATTTTCTTTTATTTATGCTTTTCATCATAATTCAAACTGTTTCAATTTCTTCTCATGTTCAAAGTGCCTCATTTGAAATTGAATTTTCGCCATTTCCAAAGAGTCTGATGGCGGTTCCACCAAATGTAATTGCTGTAACTATCTCTCATTTTCTCACAAACACAACCCCAACTCCAGCTTGTCTGTTAATTCCTACAGCTTTGCCTTCATTATCTTTTGTAAAACACCCAACTTCACTTCCTCCACACCCAGAAAACTCTGAATGACTGAAAGAATCTTTATACACAAGACACTTTTTAAACCAACCGAATTCAACATCCGGAAACAAAGACACTAACAACTACCATACGCGACCTTTGAACGCAATAGTCTCCCGGTGAATAATCTTCAGTGTCTGCATGAGCTTATTCTGGATTCTCTGGTTTCCTCCCACAATCCAAAGATGTGCATGTCAGGTAAATTGGCTATGCTAAATTGTTCATAGTTTTCAGGGAGGTGTAGGTTAGGTACCTTAGTGGGGTTAAATGTGTAATAATAGGGTAAAGGAATGGGTCTTGGTAGGTTCCTCCTCGGAGGGTCGGTGTGGACTTGTTGGGTCGAATGCCCTGTTTGCACACTGTAGGGATTGTAATTCTAAACCCAATTTGGTATTATCGATTTAGAACCAGGCAAGAGTCCACAGTTTGCTACAGACAAGCTAGACTGCCTCAAACTATTTTATCAGGATAGCTTGGATGCCAAACCTTTCTTATTTTAAAGATAGATGTGAATTGGGTGTTCCAGATGTGATGCTACTATTTAAACCACTCACCATTAAGCAAAACACAATATATTTAAACATTCTACTGAAAATCCATTCAAAATGATGAGGAATTTAGAATAATTTAACTATTGGAAACCTTTACCGAATAATGGATACAGTACCTTCTACAGATGAACTGTTCCAATATACTAACATCACATAAGCACACTCCTTGGCATAAAGGAACATTGAGACATACATTCTTGCATACAGTTCTCCAATCCAGTAGGAATCAGTATCAAGTCAGGTTTCAGAAGGTAGCAGCTGGGGATAAGATACTAGGCCGTTGTTACTACTATTTATTAAAAAACCCTAAAAGCATCGTAAGTCATTTACTTGAGCCGTTATCAGTAAGCAGTTTGGCCTTTAAGGTCTCTTATTTTATAAAAAGAAGAAAATAACTTTTTCTTAAAAAGTGACAGCATTGTCACACAATTGAGATGCCTGGTCCTTTACTCTAGGAACTTCTTCGTTTTACTGATCGCAAGGTCCACTGAGAGGGACAAATTCCGGTACAGACCAAGTTACAAGGATTTGTCCCATAACTTTCAAAACACCCCTGTCCATGGACCATCACATGGGACATACCGGGAAGTGAACAACAGCCTGATACACACCATTTCACTGTTTCTGAGCTTCACAATGCCAGCACTCGATACACGAGGGAGCCAAAAGCTAAGCCAAGACAAATATACAGAGAGACAGAAAGATTCACATTAATGATAGAAAGAGATAGTTAATTAACTGAAAAGATGTTGTGGAAATATGGGGAAACAATCAGGGCAGTGGGACTAACTGGAGAAGTGAGATCTTCGAGAGTAAACTTACAAGAATGAGAACATTGAATGAAGGCATTGTCAGATCAGCAGGAATGGTTTGTTACAACAAATTCTGAATCTGCTTCAGACAACATCACAAACAACATAAACTGGGTCAAGATGACAGCCCAGCATGGAGAGCTGTGTAGACCATGCCAGTGTGTTGCTCAGTAAACTGCACAATCTGCCAATCATAGAGAGTATTGCAAACTTGACTATCATATGCTAACCGACTCGCATCAGATTCCTGCCTACAATGGGAAGATTTTGCTGCGTGTGTGTGTGTGTTCATCAGAAACTGAGGGAAAGTGCGTGTGTGCGCGCGATTGGCGTGGCTGAATGTGAAACTCATTGCTTGAGAAGGAACGCACATGGAGGAAATTATTTTAAATATGAACAACTGGCAGGCTCTTTGTTAATGGACAGAGAGAACGAGAGAAGTTGCATGGACATATGAGATAAAATGTTTGAGAATGTCAAAATAAAGGCATTGCCAGACACAATAGCAATATACATTGGCGTGCACATGAATGGCAGGTGGATGGGAGTTTGGTGTGAGTTAGAATCAGATTTGATTCGGCAGGTTTGAAGCCTGAGTGTCAGCAGCAGATCATTAACTTCATTAAGACGGTATTTTAGCTCAAGGTTCAAACTGCAGGTGGAATTAACCAGTCAGATATATTCTGGAATGGTGAGTATTTCAAGTTAGAAATGGTCAGGGTATGGCGTCAGGAATCAGCTCATGGACAAAGGGATCACCCACAGTTGTGACTTGTCTGCTTCAACCGCAGATATTGGCCAGGGATGGGAGGGAAACAGTGGAAGGAAGTGGTGTTTGTAACCAGAACAGTGCAGAGTGACCTCCAAGCTCTGAATACTTCAATAACAAAGGCAATGATACAACACGTTGTAGTTCTCCTCTGGAACTGAATAGGTCAACATAGAGATCCATGAGTATCCCATAGAGACCCAGAGCAGAGAGGGAGACAGTAATTGAATACATTCATTGATGTAGTTAATTGTAGTCTGTAGAGTGAATATATGGATTGAGAGTTTCAACAGGTAAATAATCGAGACAAGAAGTGCAGACTATTTGAAAGAACAATAATAGTCATAACTGCTTTATAGAAAGAAAAATCTGGACGGTGACACTTACCAGGAACACCGACGAGAGCCAGGAAAGGATAATAAAAATATTCAATAATGAGAGGAGCATAATAGAATCGCAATGATAATGACCACCAATAAAATGCAGAAAGATACCAAACATAATTGGATAAACTCCAGTCTATTGTTGGAACATGCCAGTCTAATGTTCCCAGATTATGATACATTTTTGTAACATTCCAGTCCAATCTTCCCAGATTATGATACATTTTTGTAACATTCCAGTCTAATGTTCTCAGATTCTGATCCATTGTTGGAACATTCCAGTCTAATGTTCTCAGATTCTGATCTCTCCTCCCCCTCTCTCCAAATCCGCTGATCCCTGTCAGTGCTGTCGGTGATGGCCCCGCCCACATTATGGGATAACACATTGAACGGCGCCTATTTATCATTTAAAGATGGAAACCCTCCACTGGAATAATAAGAATCCATGGAGATTGGCATTAGTCACAGTCACTGAACAACCACTGGGAAACCAAGCAAAGGCTATGACAACGGATGAATGGGCACTGCACAACAATCCACAAGCAGAGGTGTTCCCTCACAGTTGGGGAACACTTCAGTGGTGCTGGATATTCAACCTCGGACCTTCTGGTGACCATCCTCCAAGCCGAACTTCAGGACAGGGCGCAGTGAAAAGTGGCCAATCATAGGCTGATAGCTAATTTCGATACACATATGTAGGGCCTCAACCGGGACCTTGGGTTCATGTCACATTGGGCGGCACGGTGGCACAGTGGTTAGCACTGCTGCCTCACAGCGCCAGAGATCCGGGTTCAATTCCCGCCTCAGGTGACTAACTGTGTGGAGTTTGCACGTTCTCCCCGTGTCTGCGTGGGTTTCCTCCAGGTGCTCCGGTTTCCTCCCACAGTTCAAAGATGTGCAGGTCAGGTGAATTGGCCATGCTAAATTGCCCGTAGTGTTAGGTAAGGGGTAAATGTATGGGTGAAACTGTAGGGGTATGGGTGGGTTGCGCTTCGGCGGGGCGGTGTGGACTTGTTGGGCCGAAGGGCCTGTTTCCACACTATAAGTAATCTAATCTAATCTAATTACAGGTGACCACCATTGCACTACACGCATACATACGGAAACAAATGTACGCAGACACACACACACTCCCTCAGAGACTTAGGGCACTCTACACACATATCCATTCTCTCTCACTGATAGTCCAGACACGCACACACACTCCCACACTCACACATGCACCCCCTCACAGACTTAAGACACTCTACATCACGACACACTCATACATTCTCTCTCACACTCACAACCCTCCAATCCAGACAGACACAGACACACACACAAACCGACAAAGACCCACATGAACACATATATTTTGTGGGATGAACTTGTACTTGCAGAGTTACATTGTAATTTGCTCAAAAGCTGCATGAATTCACGTAAAACTCTGAGCTCAAAAAAGGCATGGATTCATATAGAACTCTGTTATCTCACTTTTCAGATTAGAATCAATCTAAACATCATGGCATAGACAGAGAACACAGGGGGCTAACACCTTCGACATATTGTATAGCTAAAACTCACTGTTGCAGGTAACCTGAGAATGCAACATTAAAAAAAGGTTTTGTGATTTACACATGAATGAAGTGAAACTATTGTGGTATTCTAACAGATGAAAGACTCAACATTTCGTCAAGTTATTTTTCAATGTATAATTTGAGTTACATCACACTGTAGGTTTGTAGATAATACCAAATTTGGCGGTGTTGTCCACAGTGAAGAATGATCTCTCAGACTATAATGGGACCTTGTTTAGGTGAACAGAGCAGTGGCAGATAGAGTATATTTTGCTTACATGTGAGGTGTTGCATTTTGGCAGACAAATCAAGGCTAGACATATAGGTAGAGTCCTTCGAAAGCTGCCAATCAAGGAGAACTCCATAGAAATTATCGAATCCCGACAGTTAAGAAACAGGCTTTTCGGCCCATCGAGGCCACACCGATCCTCTAAACAATATCCCACTGGAAAAACAGCTGTCCTATTCCTCTGAGCCTGCATTTCCCATGGCTAATCCATCTCCCCTACACATCCCTGGGTACGGTGCGCAATTTAGCATTGCCAATCTACCCTTACCTGTATATCCTTATACTGTCAGAGTAAAAGATAGCACATGGAGGAAACTCAGGCAGACACAGGGAGAATGTACAAACTCCACACAGCCAGTCATTCAAGGATGGAATCAATCCGAGGTCACTGCTCTGTGAGGCAGCAAATCTAGCCTAGTGGTGCAGGTTCTCTGTTGCTTGAAAGTGCTGTCACAGAGAGATAGCGCAGTGATGAAGGCATTTGGTGATTTTCCCTTTATTGGTGCGTGCTTTGATTCGAAGCGTTTGCATGACATGTTAAATCTGTACAGGACATTGATTTGTCCACTTTTGTAATATTGCCTTTAATTCTGGTCTCCCTGCTGTCGGAAAGGCGTTGTCAAACTTGAAAGGGTGCAGAAGAGATTTAAAAGAATGTTGCAAGTGTTGGAGGGTCAGAGTTACAGGGAGAGATTGAATAGGTTGAGGTTGAGGGGGGACCTTAAAGGTTTTTATAAAATCATGAGGGGCATAGATAAGGGAAACAGTCAATGTCTTTTCCCAGGATAGACGAGTTCAAAATTAGAAGACGAAGGTTTAAGGTGAGAGGAGAAAGATTTAAAAAGGGACATGAGGAACAACATTTTCACACAGAGACTGCTGTGTGTATGGATTGAGCAGACAAAAGAGGTGGTGGGGGCAGGTACAGTTACACCATTTAAAAAGCATTTGGATGGATACATGCATGGGAAGTGTGTGGAGGGAGATGGGCAAATGGCTGGCAAGGGGGACGAGATTAACCTAGAATATTTGGCGGTATGGATGACCAGACGGAACGATCTTTTTCCATGCTGTACACCTCTGAGAGTCTATTGACTCTTCAGTGTATAACATGGGAACAGGAGGAGGCTATTCAGCATCTGATTTCTGCCAGTCGTCTTGTTTGCTCAATTACAGAGAGTCAAATACAAAAATACATCATTCAGATTTTGATGGTGTTTTACAGAAACAGGAGAAAGGCCTTTAGTCAAGAAAAGCTGTAAAGAATGTGAAGAGGCCATTCAGTCCCTCAATTCCATTCCACAGGAGCAGCAGGTGAGCACAGAGCTATTGGAGCCTGTTACTCAGGAGCAGGAGGAGGACATCTACTTTCCCAAACTTGGGATCAGGAGGGAGTCATTCAACTGCTTGAAACTGGGGCACAGGGACAGGAGACAAACACTCAACTGTTCGAGATGGGGACACAGGAACAGGAGGAAATCATTCAACTGCTGAAAACTGGGGCACAGGGAAATCTAGAGGCTAGTGAGGCCCGAAGATCTTGTTACGGAGGAACTGGAGGAGGTGCCTCTCTCCCCACCAGTATGGGACACTGGGAGAGAAGGGGAGTTTGCTTGGAACAAACAGAAATATATGAATAACTTGCATCAGTGGTCCATTCAATCCTGCCCCACCATTCACTAAGACCACGTCTGATCTGATGGTGATTCCCTCATTCCATTTTACGGAGACCCCCTCTCTGCAGCCTCTGCTCCATTTCTTGGTCATGTTTCAGACTCAGATGCTGCAACAACAGTCACCATCACTCATCCAGAATTGAATAGACCACTAATGGAACTTACTCATATATTACTGTTTGTTCCAAGCAAACTCCCCATCTCTCCCAGTGTCCCATACTGGTGGGGACTGAGTCTAACCAGATGATTCAGGATTTGAAGAGTCCAATCACAAGAGTGAAAACACAAAATAAAGGCATTGCCAGATCTTTAGTTCTCTCACTTTCGCAATCCAACTCACAATTCCTACCCTTCCATTACATATTCAGGATGGAGCACTGTGTAGATCCGGCTAGTGTCTGCTGAGTGCAACCCAGCAAGGTCCAGATGAAAGTCTCTGCAGCCCACACCAATGCTGGATCTATAATCCTGGGCTAAATGTCCAGCATGGGGAGCTGTGCAGTCTGCACTGGTTCATTCATATATAAACCCAGGTTGTTTCATTGTTCGGTAACACTGTGTTAGATCACTGCCCAGTGTGGGGAAACATGTAACCAATGCTGAAAGTGACAGGATGTGCTGTTCCCATCCATTTACAGCTCCATATTTCCACTGTACCTTGACAAGGTGTGCTACGAATGTGAAAGTTACTGCAAGGAAGAGATGTAAATGGAAACAATTTAAATACCAATAGTTCTGATTAAGGCATGTATCACTCTAGTATTTAAAGATGAAATAACTGAGATAATATCCAATAAGGTTTTGTGAATGGTGCAAACAAGTAAGAGGGGGATGGTGATGTTATAGTGGTTGCATTACAAGCCTCCAAATTATCAATGGGAATTAGTAGAACAAATATGCAGGGAGACTGCCGAGACTTGCAGGAGCAATAGGGTTGTCATAACGGGTGATTTTAATTATCCTAACATAGACGGAGAGTTCTAAAGTGTTAAGAAGTTAGATGGAACGTAATTTGTTAAGTGTGTTCAGGAAAGGTCCCACAAGCAATATATAGAGTATCCTACTCGGGAAGGGACAAACTCGACCTACTGTTGGGAAATAGGGCTGTATAGGTGACGGAGGTAAAGTGGGGGAGCATTTAGGGAAAAGTGACCAGAGCTGTATTAATGTTAAAATAGTTATGGTAGGGCCAAAATTGCACCATGGATTCAATTTCTAAATTGGGGCAAGGCGAATTTTGTTCGAATTAGGCAGGGGATTGCAGGGCTTGATTGGAGTAGTGTGTTTCCAGGTAAAAGGATCCAGGGAAAGTGGGAGGGCTTCAAAAGTGAGATAGCTCGAGTTCAAGGTCTATATGTCCCTGTGAGTGTGAAGGGAAAGTGAGGCTGGAAGAGAGAACCCTGGATGACAAGAGATATTGAGGCTCTGACCAGAAAGAAAGGAGGTGTCGCTCAGGTACAGGCAGCTGGGACCAAGGGAATCTCTGGAGGTGCACAGGGGATACAGGAGTTTACTGAAGAAGGAAATCAGCAGGGCTAAAGTGGGGTATGAGATAGCCTTGGCTGAGCAGATTAGGGTGAATCCAAATTCAGTATAGTAAAGAAAAAGAACAACTAGAGAGAGAATACGACGCCTTAAAACTCAAAATGGGCATACATGTGTAAAAATTCAAGAGATGGGTGGAGACATGAAGACCTGTGACCTTTTGGAGGTTAGTTGTGATATCTTGGTACAGTCCATATCACAGTGGAGGTTCTGTTGGACATATTAGAATGCACAAAGTCAGATAAATCTCTTGGTCTTGGCCAGATATATCTAAGAGCACTGCACGAGGCGAGACAAGATAGTTCAGGGGCAAGGTCCCGGAAGACTGGGCAGTCGCAAATGTTGTGCCCTTATTCAGAAGGGCTGCAAAGCAAAGCCTGGGAAATATAGACCAGTAAGCTTCACACCTGTTTTCGGTAAACCACTTGAAAATGTACGGAGATATAAGATATGCATGCATTTGGAAAGACAGAGTTTGACTTGGAGCAGTCAGCATAGCTTTGTGCCTGGCAGATCATGCCTTACAAATTTTGATAGCGTTTTTGAGGAAGTGACCAGGAAGGTTGACGAGGGCAGGGTGGTAGACATATTCTATATGGATTTCAGTATGGCCTTTGATAAGGTTCCACATGGCAGGCCGCTCTGGAAGGTTAGATATACATGGACCCCAATGTAAACTGGCAAATTGGCAACACAGTTGGCTTGACGTTATGAAGCAAATGCTATGGTGGAGGTATGCTTGTCGGACTGGAGGCCTGTGACTAGTGGAGTGCCTCATTGATCGGTCCTGGGCCCATTGCTGTTTGTTATCTATATCAATGATTCGGACCAGAGTGCACAACGCAACGTTAGTAAATTTGCAGATGACACTAAATTAGGAGACATCATTTACAGTGAGGAACATTATCAGAAATCACAGCAGTATCTAGATCAGCTGGGGAAGTGGGCTGAGAAATAGCAAATGGAGTTTAATATAAATAAGTGTCTTACATTTAGGAAAGTCCAATCCAGGTAGGAAAAAAATGACGAATGAGAGAGCCTTCAGGCGTGTAGTGCAACAAAAGGACGATGGAGACCAGGTGCACGGTTGTCTGAAATTTGAGTCACAGATACACAGGACAGTGAAGAAGGCTGTTGGCACACTGGCCTACATCAGGGCATTGAGTATAGAAGTTGGGACGTTATGTTGCAGTTGTATAGGATGTTGGTCAGACTGCAGTTGGAGTATTGTGTTCAGTTTTGTTCAGCTTGCTCTCGAAAAGATATTATTGAACAAGAAAGTACGTAGAACAAATTTCCAAAGATGTTTCCTGGGCTAAAGGCTCGAAGTTATAGGCAGAGGTTGGACAGGTTAGAACTTATTTCTTTACAGCGTAGGAAACCGAGGGAGTTGCATATAGAAATGTAGCCCTTATAAAGCCATGAGGTGTGCATGGGGTGAATACTTCCAAATGTTTTCCCAAGGTTGTGGAATCGAGGACTAGAGGACATCCATTAATGTTTCGAAAGGATAAAAATATAAAAAGGAAACTGAGGGGCAACTTTTTTTACATAGAGTATGGTACACATATGGACTGAGCTGTCAGTGGAAGTGATTGAGGTGGGTATAATAACAACATTGAAAAGGCATTTGGACAAATACACAGATAAGAAAGGATTAGAGGGATACAGAACAAGGGCAGGGGAATGGGGTGAGTCTGGATGGACATTCTGGTTACCATGGACCAGCTGGGCCAAATGGCCAGTCATACTGGCAGTCTCGTGCAATATGACTGTAAATGATTGTGTTATGGGGTGAAGACAGGGGAGGGGGGGTGCGGAGACTGAGATAAAATGTCATGGAAGGATATGTTGACAGGTTCAGAATGCTGAAATGAAGACATTTCGATAGTATCATGCAACACGGATCAGTATTTTGAAGAATTATGAGTGAAAGGGATATTGCTGTGAGTTCAGGGCATGGAGAGTTTGGATGAGCATTTGTTCGGCAGCTTTGTAACTGGGAGTGAGGACAGCACTCACTGGGCTGAATCTAACAAAAAAACTGTCTCAGTGACATTTTCATTAAGTGTGACAGAGGGGTTGTCTGCACGAGGCCGAGCTAGTTTCATGGTGCTATTTTACCAAACTCATCTCGTTAACTACACATCCCACTCCATAGTGTCCCTCCCATACAATGCCAGCCCGATTCTCCCACCCATCATGACTGGAGGTACTCACAGTCGCCCGGATGCCCCTGGATATTCCGTAATCCCTGACACTGGTACCATTTTTAAAAGATCAATGGGCACATGGTTGCGCTTTCTCAGTTTGGAGCTGCCCTGCACATTTTCCCCAAGCATGGCAATGAAGGGGAAATTACACTACGGTTTTTCGACAGCAGCGCAGAGGTCCTGGTGGATGTGCTAGTACAAAAGGGGACCCAGAGGGGGCCACACGACCAGATCCACTGAGCATGGGCTGAGCTCACCACGCAGCTCAGTGCAGTTTCTGGGGTCTGAAGAAATGTCCAGCAAAACAGGGACAAGCATCAATAATCTTCCCCACTCTGTCAGGATACGGGTCACCATATTTTCTCTGCTCCCTCACACTCGCTGTATATCTGTAATAGCACCAACCCCCAAACAAGGCTCATGCTCCACCACTCACACCTTCCCTCTCTTTCACTCTTGCCTTTCGAATGCCCCCCACATAGTTAGAGAATATTCTGCAGAATGTCTATTATGGAATGTTCCAGGTATTGTTCCAAATTATTCCCAGTTTCAGGAAAATGGCGGCGCCCCAGTGCGTAACACATAAGATGATGGAGGAGAGATGTACGTTTTTCAAATCACACACAATTAAATTCCATCATGAGGCCATTCAGTATTTCAAATGTGCTCCAATGTTCAGTTCGTTTCGTGGTGTTCTGATGGTTTTCTCAGCTCCATGTTACAGGAACTTTCAGTCATTCAACCCCCAGGTTCCTGTTACCGAGCAGACGATTCTCAGACACTTGAAACCCCGGGTTTCTTCTAGCATGTGTTCAGAAGGCATTTCTCATAGGGATGGACTCTCCTTTCAATATATTTCGTCTGATT
The DNA here is from genome assembly GCF_047496795.1 of Chiloscyllium punctatum. NCBI lineage: Eukaryota > Metazoa > Chordata > Chondrichthyes > Orectolobiformes > Hemiscylliidae > Chiloscyllium > Chiloscyllium punctatum. The sequence continues at coordinate 29,689,817 of NC_092769.1, read as the reverse complement.
TATAAATTCATGGAACAGTCAGCAGGCTTTCCACAAACCAATCAAAAACATGGACTTATTTTATGGTTATAGATATCCAATCACAATTAGTCATTCTGGTTATTTCACTTTCTCACCTTATTGTATTCAACCAAAGACAGCTTCCAAATACTTGTCTCATTATAAAATATAATTTCTAGCAGAGAACATTTTTATCTCGAATCCACCTTTTCCCTTGTCATTAAAATTTCTCTTGCCCTTTTTTGTGTGCAACATTACACAGTCTCCCACACAGTTGGCTGGATGGTTGGTTTGTGATGCTGAGGGAGGCCACCAGCGCAGGTTCAATTCCCCCCACTGACACAGGTTGCCATGAAGGAGATGCTCTCTCGACCTCACCCCATCACCCGTATGGTGACCTTTAACGTAAACAACCATGAGAGGTTTCTCCAATGAGAGTTATTTGCGACTCAAATCTATCAATGTTAACATTTAAATTTTTTAACAATTTTTTTATTGAAAAAGATATTTTATTATTATATTAAACGAATACCGAAACAACTCAAATAACTGAACAAAATTACACCCATTTGCATGTATATACAAAATAAGTTAAAGTCTCTAAACGGACAGAAGAAAAACAAAAATACACAATAAATAATAAATAAATAATACAGCTCAGCATAACAAAGTGATAGCTCTCGTTCTTCGAGAGCATTAACTGATACACATTCATACGTTCATAATTCTTAATATGTGATTCATTAGACAATATCTTCATGGCTATATAAAATCCCTTTTTAGAGTGGCAGATAAGCCTGTATCGCGGTAATCCAAAAAGGGTTGCCATATCTTATACAAATCTCTGCTTTTCGGTGCACCATACTGGTGAGAATGTCCAAAGGGATATTCTCCATGATGAGCTTACAACCACCCAACAGGCCCGAAGGTTTTTCAGACATCCAACACAACAGAATATTTTTACGAGCACAGGAAGTATGGGGGAGATGCTAAAGGAGTTTTGTGCATCAGTATTTACTGTGGAAAAGGATATGGAAGATATAAAATATCGGGAAATATATGGTGACACTTTGAAAAATGTCGATATTACAGAGGAGGAAGTGCTGGATGTCTTGAAACGGGTAAAGGTGGATAAGTCACCAGGACCTGATCAGGTGTACCCGAGAACTCTGTGGGAAGCTAGAGAAGTGATTGCTGGGCCTCTTGCTGAGATATGTGTAGTATGGATAGTCACACGTGAGGTGCCGGAAGACTGGAGGTTGGCAAACGTTTTGCCATTGTATAAGAATGGTGTTAACGACAAGCCAGGGAACAATAGACCAGTGACCCTGACGTTGGTGGTGGGTAAGTTGTTGGAGGGAATCCTGAGGGACAGGATGTGCATGTATTTGGAAAGGCAAGGACTGATTAGGGATAGTCAACATGGCTTTGTGCGTGAGAAATCATGTCTCACAAACTTGATTGCGTTTTTTGAGAAAGTAATAAAGAGGATTGATGAGGGCAGAGGGGAAGATGCGATCTATACGGATTTCAGGAAGGGTTTTGATGAGGTTCCCATTGGAGACTGAATGGCATGGTTAGATCACATGGAATACGGGGAAAACTAGCCATAAGATACAGATCTGGCTCAAAGGTAGAAGACAGAGAGTGGTGGTGGAAGGTTGTTTTTCAGGCTGGAGGCCTGTGACAAGTGCAGTGCCCCAAGGATCAGTGCTGGATTCACTACTTTTTTGTCATTGACATAAATGATTTGGATGCGAGCATAAGCAGTACAATTAGTAAGTTTGCAGCTGACTCCAAAATTGGAGGTGTAGTGGAGAGCGAAGAGGGTCACCTCAGATTGACCAAATGGCCAATGGGCTGAGAAGTGGCAGATGGAGTTTAATTCAGATAAATGCGAGGTGCTGCATTTTGGGAAAGAAAATCTTAGCAGGACTTACACACTTAATGGTAAGGTCGCAGGGAGTGTTGCTGAACAAAGAGACTTTGGAATACAGGTTCATTAGCTCCTTGAAAGTGGAGTCGCAGGTAGATAGGATAGTGAAGAAGGTGTTTCCTTTATTGGTCAGTGTATTGAGTACAGGAGTTGTAAGATCATGTTGCGGCTGTACAGGACACTGGTTAGGCCAGTGTTGAAATATTGCGTGCAATTCTGGTCTCCTTCCTATCGGAAAGATGTTGTAAAACTTAAAAGGGTTCAGAAAAGATTTCAAGGATGTTTCCAGCGTTGGTGGATTTGAGCTATAGAGAGAGGCTGAACAGACTGGGGCTGTTTTCATTGGAGCGTTGGAGGCTGAGGGGTGACCTTATCGATGTTTACAAAATTATGAGGCGCATCGATAGGTTAAATAGGTAAAGTCTTTTCCCTGGGGTCGGGGAGTAAGAACGAGATGGTTTAGGTTTAGGGTGAGAGGGGAAAGATATAATAGAGAACTACGGGGCAACTATTTCAAACAGAGAGTGGTACATGTATGGAATGAACTGCCAGGTGATGTCGGGGAGGTTAATACAAGTGCAACATTTAAGAGGCATTTGGATGGGTAAATGAATAAGAAGGGTTTTGAAGGATATGGCCGGTTGCTGGCAGGTGGGACTATCTGGTCGGCATGGACGGGTTGGACCGAAGGGACTGTTTCCATGCTGTACATCTACATGACTTATGATTCTATGACTTATATTAATCTCTGCTTTTTGGTGAACCATGCTGGGGAGAAAGTCAAAAGGGATATTCTCCATGATGAGCTGACAATGTCTCAACAGACCCGGGGAGTTTTCAGACATACAACACAACATAATATTTTTTCCTAGCATAGAAAGTAAGGATTTTTTTCCCCATGTGCATCTGCGTAAGATAATCTGGGCAGGCCCAGGAAAAGAGAAACCGGGTCCACCTCCCATTCGATCCCCAAGACTCACTCTACCACACCTAACACAGTGCTCCAATATATACAAAGCCTGCAGCAGGACCACATGCAATGAGTAAGAGTGTCTGTAGTCATTCTGTATTTAGGACATGCTGAAGATAATCCCACTTTGAATTTTGAGAGAAAATCTGGGGTCAGATAGAACCTATGAAGATTTTTCAACTGCATGGAATGGGTTCAATTACAGACCAAAATCCTTCGAGCATTTTCACAAATATCCTCGCATGTCTCCGAAAAGATCTAAACACCCAACTCTCTCGCACAGACGTCACGAAGCTGCACAGTCTTGTCTGCGGGGACACTCTCCAACAAATGGTAAAGGGTACTGACAGAGAGTGTATTCTTTACAATAATCTCCTGCTTCTCTGAATCGGATCTATAAGTGTCTTGTAAAATTGTGTTTTTTAATCAAATCTCTAATCTGGAAAAAAAACACAACAGGTCTCTACTAGGTAGTCCATACTTACGAGTTATTTGATCAAACGGTATCATTGTTTCTCCTTCAAGTAGCACGTGGTGGCTCAGTGGTTTGCACTGCTGACTCACCGCCCCAGACTCACAGGTTTGGTTCCAGTCTTGGGTGACTGGCTGTGTGGAGTTAGTATATTCTCAACTGTGACTGCGTAGGTTTCCTCCCACAGTCACAAACATGTGCATGTTAGATGGCCTGGCCATTGCTCAATCGCTCATAGTGTTCCAGGATCTGTAAGTTGGGGCATTAATCAGGGTAAATATAGGATGGTAGGGGAATGGGTGTGGGTGGGTTACCCTTTAGAGGATCGAAGTGGACTTCTGGGGCCCAAGGACCTGTTTCCACACTGTCGGGATTCTACTAATTCTAAATCACCCAAACAAGGTATCCCCCTCGCTGCCCACAGTTTAATCCTGGAATCCATTATCCCCGGTATACCAATTATACGGGTAAGAAACATGGTTTTGGCTGTATTGCCTCGATCTGACGCATTGTCCTTCAAGTTTTAACAGTATTGATAATCATTATTTTATGACAAGATTCCAAAATGTTGTCACTTTATCTAAGAAGAACAGACTAATAAGGATTTACTTTGTCTGAGAGGGCTCAATGTCTAGCCGCATTGACGCCGAGTACTCAGCCGCCCAGGCACTAACATACGATTAAAAATAACTTAATTGATAGCTTTTAATCGGGGAGATCTACTCCTCACAATCTACGGGACAGTTGCAATTTTGTGGCAAGATAAAGAATCGCTTATGGTGCCAAATAAAAGAGCTAAACCAGCCATTATGTTTCCGAAATATCTGTCTGGGAAACATCATAGAAAGCATTTGAACTGGATGTAGGAAATGAGGAAGGACATTCATTTTAATAACAGCTATCTGACCGAGCCAGGATATTGGAAATACCTCCCATCTTTGAAGGTCTTGTTTAATTTTGTCAAACAAATGGACATAGTTCACGTTAAATAAATGATCAAAGACAGATGTAATGAATATACTGAAATAGGGAAACCACCCCCGTGACCATTTAAAAGGAAACCAGGATTTGCCCACAGTATCAGGTATTTCCCTAAGATCTCCCATAGGCATGGCCTCCAACTTTGTAAAATTAATCTTATTGCCCGGAAAGGCAACAAGCTAATCAATGCATTGCATCACATGAACAACCGAAATTGCGGGATTTGACAAAAACATAAGACCCTAATCTGCACACAATGTAATCTTTCGAGACTTCGATCCCACCTCTGGGGCAGATATGGTGGCATCCCTACGGATGGCCTCCGCCAGTGGCTCAATCACCAACGTAAACAACAATGGTGAAAGATGTCAGCCTTGTCGGCTGCCTGGAAAAATATTAATATTACTGGTTGGCACACCATTAGTGAGAACCGCAGCCAGAGGATTGCGGTAAAGGACCCTCACCCACTTGATCAAAACTTTGCGGATACCAAACCATTCTAATGTACAGAAGAGATCCGGCCACTCAACCCAATCAAATGCCTTCGCTCATCTAAAGAAATCAATAATCCCTGGACAGATTGTTGTTGACACTCTTGGATCATATTGAGCAAATTCTTAACATTGTCGGAAGATCTGCGGCCCTTCATAAAGCATGTTTGGTCCGCTTTAGCAACGGAAGGCAGCAAAGTTTCCACCTTAATGCACGGATCTCAGACAGGATTTTGAGACCAATATTTAAAAGTGAGATTGGCGTGTAAGAAGCACAATCCTCCGGGGTTTTCCTTTCTTCAGAGAGACATGAGCCTCTATTAAGAATGGAGGGAGGGGTTTGTGACTGTATGAGTGACGGAACATGTTAAACATCAGCCCTGACAATAGGTTTATAAATTATTTAGAAAATTCACTAGGAAATCCGTCAGGAAGGTGCGCCTTTACATTCTGAAGCTGCTTCTCACCCTCCTGCGCTGACAATGGTGCATTAAGGCACAACACCCATTCCGGGGTTACTCCTGGAAGACCCAGGTTCTTGAAAAATAACTCAATCTTAATCCATCTATCCTCAAAATGTTCAGTCTGAAATAATTCGGTGAAAAATCTCGGACAGGAGACGTTAATCTTTTTGGAATTGAAGCTAAGGATCCCAATAACTTCCCTAATTGAGGTAATGGCTTGAGAGGGGCGATCGTTTTTCTGGCAAGATAGAATAAATACCTGCCTGGCTTATCACCATGTTCAAACAGCCTTTGTTTGCAAAAGTAAGTTCCTTCTTGGCTGTCTGTGTGAGCGTGGAATTCACCGTAGACCGAAGCGTTGTGATCCTCTGCAGCTTAGCCACTGAGGGACAATCACAGTATGCACTCTCAGCTGCCCTCAGCTGTGCCTCAAACCAGCGTTCCTGCTCCCTCTTCTGCAACATCATAAGGAATAATTATTTCCTTAGCATAAGCCTTAGCAATTTCCCATAGAGTGGATGAGTGACTGGTTGATTCTGAATTAATGGCTATGAAAGATCTGAATTCATCACAATGGTCAGCACAGTGGCACAATAGTTAGCACTACTGCCTCACAGCACCAGAAACCCGGGTTCAATTCTCTGCCTGAGGTGACTGTCTGTGTGGAGTTTGCACATTCTCCCTTTGTCCGAGTGGGTTTCCTCCCACAAATGTGCAGGTTAGGTAAATTGGCCATGCTAAATTGCCGGTAGTGTTAGGTGAAGGGGTAAAGGTCAGGGGGTGGGTCGGTGGAGACTTTTTGGGCCGAAGGGCCTGTTTCTACACTGTAAGTAATCTAATCTAACTACTCAATCAATCAACTAGTCTTAAGAATAAAGGGATACATTCGCTAGTGTCTCGAATCTATTGTATTGCCCTTAATCTTAATCAATAAGTATACTGCTTCATGGTCAGAAATGGTAATCCCAATTGTGCAGGATGCCACCGAATCTATGATTGTTGCAGGAATGGGGAAGATATCAACCCTCATGTGGCATTTATGCCGGTTAAAGAAGAAAGTAAAATCCCTACTTGTGATGTGGACCTGCCACCAGACATCCAACAGCTCTCGTTCTGCACACATATCCACTAATTGCTTACCTTATAACGAGGATATTGGGGCACTTTTGGACATTCTGTCCACCGTGGGGTCCATAAGACTTTTGAAAACTTCTACAATAATGTGCCACGATGCAAGATAACTGAATTTGGAAAATGCATCTACCAAGAATTTAAGAGGGTGCGCCGGGAGTGGGTGGGCGTGTTGGGGGAGGGGGGGGGGCAATGAACATTCAAAATAGTATATTCTTTACTATAGTCTATCGTTCAAGGCTTTTGGGTATTATGAACCTCCCGTGAGTGTCAAATACAATCTAGTAGGTTAAATTGAAGATTCTTTTTATCCATTATGGCTTATCCCCTCCTCATAATATTAAAAGAGGAGAAATGAATCCCATCAAGCCGACCTGCTGTAATGTCAAAAGTTCCTTGTCATCAAGGTACATCTCCTGCAATAGGACAACATCTACCCTCTCTTTTTAGGACTAGAAAGTAAAGTTTTCCTCTTTTCTGGCAAATGGCGCACCTTAATGCTCCAGGTACACCATTTAAGCACATCTTTACCCAGAACACACTGTAGCAACATTTAAACTCAAGAGAGGAAGAACTCGAATTACTGATCATTAATAAACAAAGTCTCATAGAGCTTAGAAACTACACAAACTAAGGCTACTACAACTGCCAACTCTCAAAACTTTCAAAAACTAAGCATGTTTAGTAAATGGCTGGGATGGAGTGGGTTGGGGAACCACTTTGCCCGTGCTGTGATGCAGAGCCCAACAAAGCAGACCTTCCAGATCGCCATCATCTTGGATTTCCCCTCAACATTTTATCGATATTATCATTTCATTTTGCATTATATTCCTGGATGTGCTGGAGCAATGTGATTTTTTTTAGCACTGTCAGCATTTCACCAACACTGCACATTCCTGCCATTCCCCGATAACCTTGACTCCGTTATTCTTTGTGAACCTTCTGTCTGTGCCTCAAACATATTCAATATCTCTGCCTCCAATGCTCTGCAGGGAAGAGATTACCAAATACTCTCACCATTGAGAAAACAAAAAATAACTTCATCTGTGTGAAAGATTATTTTTGTCTCCTTACCTGAGAAAGGATATAATTAAATTGGAAGCAGTAAGATGTTTCACTTCATGTGTATTCCAGGAATGATGGTCTTATATTATGAAAGCTTTAACAGTTTACTCTTGGAATGAGAGGTGATCTTATTGAAACATACAAAACCTAGAGGAGAGTGATTAGATAGATACCCACTGGGTGTTTGTATAGTCCAAACTTCTTGTTGTTTTTATAGAATCTCTACAGTATGGAGGCAGGACATTCTGTCCATCAAGTCCACATTGACCCTCGGAACAGTATCCCGTCCGGACCTGCCCCCCTACACTATCCATGTAACCCTGCATTTCCCATGACTAACCTATCTAACATACACATCCCTGGGCACTATGGACAATCTAGCATGGCCAATCCGTTCTAAGCTGCATATCTATGGACAATGGGAGGAAAGTAGAACACTGGGAGGAAATCCACACAGACATGGGGAGAATGTTCAACATCAACATAGAGTGTTGCCCGAGGTTGGAACTGAATGTAGCTACTTGGTGACAGGAGGTATCAGTGCAAACCACAAATCCACCATGCGCATCCGTTAGTTTTATTAGTTACTTGTGGTTAACTAAAGAAATCTGTCTGACTTGTTCCTGTCACTGAACCTGACTCAGTCTGAGAACTTGATCATCGACCATATCACCAACCTGGTTACATTTAAAATTTAGTGTCAGCAGTGGAGGAATGGGACGAGAAAAGGAGACAGTGACACCCTCCAACCTCCGTCAGAGCAGGAATTACGAGAACTGCACAAAGTGGGATTTCAGTCAGGTGGGAATTCTTTTTCCCAGAGGTTTTGGGTGGCTGGACCTTTATATTACATCAAAGCTGGCTTTTTCTGATTTTCCATGGACAGGTTAATCAGGGATAATGGTGCATGGAAAGAAAACTGCAGCTGGGATCACAATGAGATGAGCCATGAACTTATTTACTGGTGGAGTAGGGTGAAGGGGCCGAATGGCCCACTTGTGTCCCTCAGCCCTCGGATCTGCTAAACAGGGACAGATCGAGGGCACTCCGATGGTTAGGTGTAGTTTTGGAAATGTACTTGGAAAATCCAAGCTGGATCAGGAAGTGACCACCACCCCCACCCCCCAGTCCCTGTTTCCAGGCGTCCCCTCTCTGTAACTTCTGCTCCAGATGTGGGTCATATTGCAGACACAGACACGCTGGGAATACAGCCACATACCCCACCCAGGGTTAAAACAACAAATCCTCTGCTCTCCCTGAATGCAACATTGTACAACATGATTTCCAGCAAAATAACCCGTTACTTTCCAAAAGCATGACATGTGAAATGAATAAATAGGAACAGGAGTAGGTCAATCGGCCCCTCAATCTAACCCTGTCATTTCATAAGAACATGGCTGATCGACTACAGGGCTCAACTCCACTCTCTTGCCGACTCCTTGTATCCCTCCACACCTCTCTGAGTTAGGGAATTCGAGACATTCAGTACCTTCGGAGAGAAGCTATGACTCTGCATCTCAGATTGAAATCGATGTTCCTTATTCAGTATCTCTATCATCGAGTTTGACACTTTGTTCAAGAATGGAAACAACTTCTCAACATCTACCTTCTCCAACCCCTTCTGTGTCTTGTAGGTTTCAGCAGTCTCACTCCTCATTCATTTAAACCCCAATGAATTTTCGCCTCACCATCTTAGAGATTCTCAATAACACAACCCTTTCTTCCCAGGAAACCGCCTAATGTACCAACCGAGTTACTTGCTGCATCATCATGCTGACTTTATGTTTCATACACAGGAAGACCCCAATGCCTTTACTGTTCCTTTTCTGGAAGTCCTCTCCATTAAGTAACAGCCTGCCTTTTGATTCGACAAAGGCATTTGTCCCTGACACCATTCCTGCAATAGGACTGAGGACTTTTGCTACACAACAAGCCGTGTACCTGAGGAAGCTGTTTCATTCGAGCACCAACTCTAACATCTCCCTGGCAATGTGGGTAATTAACAACTGCAGTCCTCACTTTCTCCTAATGTCGGTAATTACTCAACAATGCCCCATCCCCTAAGAAGGGAATAATTACAATCGGACCAATTACCACGCCCTCATTCCCATCACGATAGTCAAATTGGTTGGGGTTAATTTTGACAGAGCTGTCACACCGCACAGAAATAATCGGTTCAGTGTGGTTTCCGATAGGCCCCCATGGGGAGATGGTGCTGTTGTGGAATTGACATCGGATTGCTAATCCAGACTAGGATAATTCTCTGCAAACTGGTGCAAGTTAAAAACAATTAATAAAATATCGAGATCTTATAACTGGTGTCAGTAATAGTGATCGTGTACTCAATGTCGATTATAGATGTCGATCTCCTTCCCCAGTGTACTCTCAGGAAGTGAATCCCCCGTGCTTTCCTTTCTGGCCTAAAAGTGACTCCAGACACACAGACATGTGATACACTCTTCAATGGTCTCTGAAATGGGCAAGCAAGGCACTCAATTGTATCAAACTTCTCCGAGGTCTTAAAGGATAAACCCAGACAGAACACCCGGCACCAGCCTCGTTATCAGAATAGGGAATGGGAAACACAGTCCTGTCGACCCTGCAGAGACCTCCTTCCTAACATCTGAGAGCTTGTGACAACATTTACAGAGCTTTCCCACACACTGCACAGAAGCATCGGGAAAGGAGTACATCATACAACTCTTTGAGCTTTCCCTATTCTCGTTAATGGCCGAACATCTCCTCAACACAGTTTTCACCATACAATATTCATAACCCTTAATATGTTTAAACCTTGTGAACCATAAAATGAGAACTGCTGTAGTCCATTCAGCCCATCAGTTTTGCCCCTCCATTCTATGTACAGACAGTTCAGTGATAACGCGTGTTGATTAAATAAATTTCAGCTGCAATGCAATTCATGAACCTTTTTCTATAAAGTGAACTGGCGTTTACTGTGACGGGATTCCTTGTTGGGCACCAGCTGAACAGCAAATCCTGCCTCAGAAACCCTCTGTCTACCAAAGGTACAATCAATGTGTTCAGCAAAAACAGGAATGCAATCCGCACTGCAAGCCTTGAAACTGAGCCTGAAACTGGCAATTGTAGTCTATGTTTCGAAAGAACTTTATTTCAAACTTTGGGGAGAATCTTGGAGAGAACTGGAATTCCCCATCGGCATCACATGGTCAGTCAGCCCCCGCTCGCTTTCTGGTGAAGATTGTGGTGAAAGGTACAGTGCACCAGTGATTGATTGTAGTGTGAAAGCGTTAGATTTCCAGCACTCTTCCATTACAACATGTAATTTAAAGATTTATTTAGGCTGTCCTATTGTGTGTTATATCAATTTTAATTTTTGGTTTTTACTGATATTTTGGGGGTTTCACAATTACCCTATTTTCTCCAGAGACCCCATTATTAATATTGCACGATTTTGTACAACACTGTGTTGTACAGGAACATAGTTATTGCGTTATTGGAGAACAACCTGGAATGATAGCTGATTTTCTATCTTCACACCATACTCCTGCTCTCTCCCTATCCCTTTAGTTTCCAGAAATCCTTATTTATATTCAGCCCCTTGACTTTCACAGCCTGATCTGGGAGAGAGTACCCCTGGTTCTCCACTCTCTGAGTGCAGGCATTTAATCTCATCTCAATGCAAAGTGGCCTGTCTGTACCTAATATTGTCGCCCCTTGTTTTAGAGGGGAATTACCATCCCTGCTTCTAATCTGTCTCGCCCTGTCAGAGTGTTATATATTTCACTGAGATTTCCACTTATTTTCCTCAACCCCATTGAATACAGGTCTAATTGCCCCAAAATCTGCTCTCACAACAGGTCTGTCATCCCAGAGATCAGTCTGGTCATCCTTTGCTGCTCGACCTCAATATCAGGTCTGTCATATGTCAGGAAAAGAGACCAAAACTGCACACAATACTGCACAATGTTCGAGATGGGGTCTCACCAAGGCACTGTACAGCTGTAGTAAGATACGTTTACTCCTGTACTCAAATCCCCCTGAAATGAAGGGGAATACAGCATTTATCTTCCTTCCTACTTTCTGCTCCTGCAATATTGCTTTAAGTGATTGTTGTACAGGGAGATCCACATTCCTTTCAAAGTTACAGTTCCCTCGTGCTGGGCCTACATGCAATGGTCAGCGTGCCAATGCCATTCCCAGTATTGACTTCTGACTTCAGAACTCACTGCCACACATGGACTCGGAGGGCTACGCAGAAATAAACAAAAATGCAGCTTAAGTTCATTTATAATGCAACGTTTTTCAACCACTCCTTTTTCTAATGAGAGGCTGCCAGTCTATTGTTCCCATCAAAGTGCACAACATCTCATCTCCCCCATTACTCTCCACCTGCCACGAATTTGCCCAGTCACTCGACTTGTCTCAATCACCTTGGAACTTTTTTATATCCTCCTCATCCACTCACAGGCTGACATTGTTTAGTGCTGTCATCAGACTTGGGAATATTGCATTTGCGCCCCTCATCCAAAGATATGAAGTGTATGGGGAATAGCTGGAGCCCAAGACACGATCTGTACAATATCCTCCAAGCCTTCCGTTTAAAAATAAAACATTGTTTTATTTTTACTCATTGTTTCCTGCCAGCTCTCCCATTCTAAATCTATGACCATATATTAGCCCGAGTCCCATAGGATTCTAATTTGCGCAATAGGCTTGGGGCTTTATCAAAAATCTTTCTGATAATCCACTCGCATGGCATTGATACCTCCTACATAATTTTACTAAAAGCCACTTTCTCAAATATGATTCCCATTTCAAAAATCTCTGTTGACTTTGTCTATGCGCATTAATTTCAGTCCAATACTTTCTCTAAACTCTTTAGTTGCTATTTACATTCTATTGCCCTTTTCTCACAAGACTAAAGTTCCCTCGTATTGCTAGGAAGTTTTCTTTTTGTTTTGCTTTCTTCTGTGAAGGCATAACTAAAGTATTTGCTCCATTGTTCTGCTATTTCCCGGTCCTCAGTTATCTGGTATCAGACTGTAAGAAATCTGCAACTTTTTTCTCTTAATTTTGCCATTGACGTATTTCCAGAAAATATTACAAGTTCTCTCTTATCAACTTTGTTAAGATATTCTTCAGAAACCCATCAATTCCTACCTTAAGCTACTCAATGATTGACCTTCCACAGCCATACAATCACAGAAGCACAGACTCTGTACTACCAGAAATACAGCACAGTCTACATTCGGCCCACTTGGCCGTGAATCTAAAAGCATTTGAAGTACACAACAGTGTCGTTTCTAATGGTTTGAGGTTAGCATGACAACTCCACTCTCAAGAAGTGCATTTCAGACCCCAACACGGTCTGGTTGAAAAACAATTCTCAAATCTTCACTAAACCGCAAACCTTTCACTTTTAAATTGTGGCCCTTTGAGTAACAGCAACAGCTGTTTTCTATTCACCCTGTCCATGTACCTCGTAATCCTATCCTTCTGAATCACAGACCTCGCAGCCTTCTCTCCTCCAAACTAAACAACCGGAGATTATCCAGCCTCTCTCCATAGCTGATATGCTCCATCCAAGGGAACATCTTTGTACCCCCTCCACTACAATCACATCCTCCCTGTAATGTTGTTCCCAGACCTACACACTGTATTCCATCTTGCCCTCACCAATGTTCCACATAGTTCTTATAATCTATGCCTCGATTAATAAAGGCTATGTTTACATTCCCCTTGCCTTTCCCAGATTGTGTATAACCTGTACAGTCACATTCAGCGATTTCTGGAGAAGCACCCCTGAGCTTTCTAGTGTGCTGCCATTCATTGAGTACTCCCTTGACTGGTTCCTTCTTCCAAAGTTGCATCACCTCATAGTTATCATGGTTATATTCCATCGGCCATTGATCCACCCATCTGACCATTCCATGTGTATCTACCTGTAACATAAGGCCTTCCTCCTCACTGCCAACCACCCGGCCAATCTTTGTATCAAATCCAAACTTATTTATTACACACCCCACCCCTCGTCCATATTCACAGCTGCATCATTTATGAATCCCACAAATAATAAAATTAAAAATCTCTCAACTTCAGTTATATCACGTGGTTGTGCATTTTGATGAAGAAGCTGCATTTCGAAAGCTCGTGCTGCCGAATAAACCTGTTAGACTATAGTCTGGTGTTATACTATTTTTAGATTTGTCCACCGCAGCCCAACACTCGCACCTCCGAATCACAAATAATGAGGGACCCAGCACTGATGCCCGTGGTATACTAGCCTCCAGTCACAAAAAAACAGCCTTCTACCACTCCCCTCTTTCTCCTACTACTAAAGTTGATTTAGATGCAACTTGCCAAGTCACTAATGAGTCCTACGTATTCGTGGTTAATCTGTTCCACTTGACACACTTGTAGGTTATCTGGGGATTCTACGTAATCTTGCCCTGCCTTGCCCCTGTGTTAGTCAGTCCCCTCAACGCGCAGAATTTCCTGCTCATTGCAGTCTTTAATGGTCTGTCCCTTATCCTGTCATTATTTGCCTTGAATGTGGATTAGACAGCCTGATAAATTTTCTGTTAATTTCCAATTTGCCGTACGTTTTGTGAGTTTTATAAAGTACACAGTGACCCACCGCTGATTCGTTGAAACTCTAGAGACCATAGGCCGAGTTTCCTCATCACACAATCTCACCACCTGAGGGATTTATCTGGATAATGTCCATTACACTTCCTCTGTGGTCAGTATATTCTTTCTTAGATTTGGTAACCAAAACTGTTCTCAATACTCCAGGTACAGTCTCACCAACAGTCTGTGAAACTGCTTCAACATGTCTTTTCATCTATATTCTGACTCCCTTAAAGGAAGGCAAACCAAACTTTAAGGTTCCACTTACATATATTCCTCCAAATACCCTTCACATCATTGCATTTTCGAACTCACTGTGTGGGTTCTTATAGAAAGCCTTCTGATAATCTAAAATATGCCAATTCTACTGGATCCCCATTATCTATGCTGTAAGAATCAAATTCAAACAATTTCAAAGTTTGTCAAGTATGATTTCCCTTTCAGAAATGCATACTGATTCTCTCCAATGTTGCTGTTAATGTCTAAGTATCCAATATCACTTCCTATATAATAGATTCCATACAGTTTCCCCACAAATGTCAAGTTAATTGCTCTGCAGTTCCCCACACTGTTTCTTCTTCCCTTTGGAAATGCTTGGATCCCTACCATTCATCTATCGTGCTTGAATCACACTTACTAATGTTCATTTATCTACATCAGTTTCCAGACTCTGCAGAATGTACAGGAAAATAGAACGCAGTCATCGACAGTGCAATCAATACTTCTGTTTGTGATTTATTTCTGAAGATTTTGGTATGAAGTACATCTGGTTTGTCAAGGTTAGCAATGCTTAATCCATCTGCATGTTCAATATTGCCTTGTTACTGATATGAATTGACTTTATGTCTTTACTTCCACAAGTCCTATACGATCACTTCGTATTTCTGGGTGATTTTCTGGATCTTACTCCATTAAGACAGATGGAAAGTAACTGGGCATGTGCTTTGCCATTTCCCTGTTACCCACCAGAAACTCGTCTCTCCCGATTGCAAATGTCCACACTTGACAATTTTTTTCTTTTGAAATATAGATCATAGGTTTTTGCAGTCTTTGTGTTCCTGTTTGTTTGCATGCATGTTCGCTTTTTGATTTCCTCATCAGTTTCATGGCCCTCCTTTTCTGGATTGCAATTTTCTGAGAATTCTTTGGATTCCACAATGTCTGGAATTCTTCTGAAGTCACTTCCTCTGATTAATATATTCTTTAATTTGTTATGTTAGTCATCATTAAGTCACATACTCATTCTTTGGTGTTTTCACCTGAAATAAGTAGACATATCTTTCAGACTATGCAGTATTTCTATAAATCTCCTGGTCCTGACCAGATATATTCAGGAACACTGCACGAGGACAGAGAAATAATAGTGGGGGCCCTGGTTGGTACTTTTGTATCATCGGTAGCCAACGGGTGAGGTCCTGGAGGACTGGAGGGTAGCGAATGCTGTGCCTTTATTCAAGAAAAGCTACAAAGAAAAACCTGGTACCAAGAGACCAGTAAACCTGACATCTCTAGTAGGTCGGTTTCTTGAGAAGATTCTGAGAGAGAGACAATATACATGCATTTGGAAAGGCAGGGTGTGAATATGAGCAGTCAGCACGTCTTTGCGCATGGGGGATAATGGCTTAAAAATTTGTGAGAGTGCTTTGGTGAAATGACCAGTAACTTTGACAAGGGCATGATGGTATACGTAGTGTATATGGATTTCAGTAAGGCCTTCAGAAAGGTTCCACATGGAAGTTTAGATCATATGGAATTCAGGGGGAGCTGGCAAATCATATCCAAAATTTGCTTGATGGTAGGAAACATAGAGTAATAGTGGAAGCATGCTTATCGGACTGAAGGCCTGTGACGAGTGGAATGTCTCAGGAGTCAGTTCTGGGACTATTACTGTTTGTTTCATGCATCTATATTGTATATATATTTACAGATAAGTATCAGTTCTTGCATTTTAGAAAGTCAACTCAAGGTAGGAGTTTCATGGTGAATGAGAGGTTCTTAAGGAGTGTATTGAGACAAAGGGACCTTTGAATTCAGGTTCAAGGTTCTCTGAACGTGGAGTCACAGGGAGATCGGGCAATGAAAAAAGAATTTGGCACACTGGCCTTCATCAGTCAGAGTAATGAGTATCGAAATTAGGGAGTTGTGTTGCTGTTATACAGGATGCTGGTGAGGCAATACTGGTAGTGTCATGTTCAGTGTTGTTCACTTTGCTATAGGAAGAATGTTATTAAACTGGAAATAGTGCAGAAGAGATTTACAAGGATGTTGCCCGGACTCAATGGTCTGAGATATAGTGAGAGTTTCGGCAAGCTCGGAGTTTTTACTTAAGAGTGTATGAGACTGAGGGGTATCTGATAGAAGTGTATAGGATCATGGGAAGTATAGATAGAGTGAATGCACTTAGTCTTTTTTCCACAGGATTGAGCAGCCTACTAACGAGTGTGCATCAATTTAAGATCCGAGGGGAAACAGTAAAAGGGAAGCTGAGGGGCAATTTCTTTTACACACAGGGTGGTTTACATATGGAATGAGCTGCCAGCAGCAGTGTTTGAGGGAGGTACATTCACAAAATTTAAAATGCATTTGGACAAATACACGGATAGTAATGAATAAGAAGGATACGGGGGAAGGGCAGGGAAATGGCGTTAATGTGAAACATCATTTTGTTTGGAATGGACCTGTTTGGGCTGAAGGGCCTTTCTCCGAGCTGTCGGACTCTATGACTCTCACAATCATTGCTTCTCCCATTGAATGTTATATCATACTTCACCAACTCATTGCAGCGTACTTGACCCTCTAGCCTCTGGGGCTTCCATGATGCGTGACCAGAATGTTCAGACATTCGATATTGTATTCAGACGCTGTGTAAAAATGCAACATATTGATGTCACTATTCCTCCAAAGCTGCTTCAGAGCACGGTTATTAATTAGTCCTCCTGACAACACAACACCAAATCTGAACTAATGTGCTCTCTAGTTTGGTTCACAACATACTGTTCAACCGACGTGATACACACTTACGGAAGTTATTCTTCACAGTTTCAGTGCAATTTGAGACCAACTATTATTACTGCAGCACACACGATTATTTGTTACTCATTCACAGGATGAGGGGGTGGGCGTCCCTGGATAACCAGCATTTACTGCCCGTGCTAGAGGGCAATTAAGAGTCAGCAGCGTTGTCTTGAGTCTGGAGTCACTTGCAGGCCACAACAGGTAAGGACATCAGTATCCTTCCCTCAAGGACATCAGTGAACCTGATGAGTTTTTCCAACAATCGACAATGGATTCCTGGTCATCATAAACCCTTGATTCCAGATACATATTGAATTCAAATTCCACCATGGCAGGATTTGAGTTCATGTCCCCAGAATATTAACTGGGTCTCTCGGTTAAGAGCCCAGCGATAATATCACCGTGTCATTGCTCCCCCTTGCATACACTTGCATACCTAATTTCCAGAGCATATGTTGTAAAGTATTTACGTGACAGATTTGGTTTTGATATATTAAACACTAATGTTTGCTTCACCTTGCTATTTGTAAGATCCACCCAACCTGATTCTGTGGGAAGTGATGGAAAGGGTCTGTGGCGTTATTACCGATAGACTTGGACAAGACGTTCAGGAAGACTCACCTCAACGCTGAGATGATCTGAAGAATTGATCAGCAATACAGGACAAGCATCAATATTCTTTCCCCCCACTTTGCCAGGATAAGTGTCACCATATTCTTCTGCTCCCTCGCACTCACTGTATATCTGTTCATTCACCTACCCCCGAACAAGGCTCACACTCTGTCTCCAAATAAGGCTCAAGCACGACCACACTCACTATTGAATTTAGCACCTTTCTTCCCCCACTTTTTTCTTTCACTCACGCAATAGCCCCGCACGCTAATACCACTGCATGGATACAACATTGTGGTCAGACTCCCTCCGGACATCTCACCCTTTCCCCTTCCCCTATACCAGCATTAACAGCAGGGACACCCACTCCCACCCTCACTCCATCCCTCCTCTTCTCCCATTCCAGGAGAAACATCCTGGAATAGGACATAAAAGGCCAAGCCGGGTGTTAGAGTGCCCGATATCCATTCCCTCACCCTCTACCTCGACATGTGGGGAGGATCCTGGAAAGAGCCAGAGAGGACCAGGACACCTTGTGTGAAGATTCTGAAACATTGACGTCCCACCAACCAGGTAACCAGCAATGTTCAGGAAAGAGCAATTCTCAATTTAAACTTGCTGGCATTTCCAATCTCATCTCTCTCACTTTTCAGTCTTAGTTAAAAGCATTAATGAAAGACTAAAAGTAAAAATAATGTTTATTCTCTTCAGTAAAAATGTTAAAAAGAAAAAAAATAAATGATATAAGTTCATTACAAAAAATCTAAAACATGACGTTCATTCAAAATTATGGACAATCCTCGTAAATACTCGACATCATTTCTCTCACTAAATCTTCTTACCAGTGTTTGTATTCTAGCATCTGCTTCTTTAATTTCAAAGAAATATCGTGCCCTGCTATCAGATGCTCATCGTAAATGTCGCTTCCTCGCTGAACTTTTCGTAAACTGTCAATATGTTTCCAAATAACTGGATGTTCCACATCAAGTTCGCATTGTCATCTCCTGTGGGCAGCTTCTGCATTATTGTTTGTTTTGTCCTCATTGTTTAAAGTCCTTTCATATAAATTCCACATTCCAACTGGAAAAAGCGGTGGACACCGACCATTTCCTCTGCGTAATCTTCTACCTCCATAGTTATCTTCGAACCAGTCCAGCAGCGGTTGCAGTTCATCTGGAAGCGCATCAGTCAAATGTTCAATAGCTTCATGAATGTTTTCAATGTGAATAAATGCAAGACCAATGATCATTTTAGCTCTGAAAGAAAACTCTGAGTCAGTGTTATACTTACTCAAGTGTCTTTTTAACATTTTTACTGAAGGGAATAAACATTATTTTTAGTTTTATTGCTTTGATTAATGCTTTTATCTAAGCCTGAAAAGGAATAAATATGAGCTGCGCTGAAACGTTCTGCGCCTAAATGGGTCTGCGGCAAAATGGGCTGCACCAATCAGACCGCACCAAACAGAATGAAGTATTCAGTAAATTACACAGCACAGGAGGACGCCATATAACCATCCCAGGCTGTTATACAGAAGCAGGGACACCCTGGGTAGCTGTCAGGAAATGCAGAGTAGAGATCATTACTCATTTTGTGTTTGGAAAGCTGTAACGAGTGGAAATTTTCAGGGATCTGTGTGAGGTCATCAACAAATTACAATTTATTCTAATGAACCGGATGAAGGAGATGGTGCTCAGTTTGCTCATGCGCCAGGATAATCATTCAATAAGATGTCAAATGGAGACAGAGCGTCTGCAATGGGAAACAGACAGGGGACGGCAGAGCGTCTGCAATGGGATACAGACAGGGGGAGGGCAGAGCGTCTGCAATGGGATACAGACGGGGGAGGCAGAGCATCTGCAATGGGATGCTGACAAGGGGAGGGCAGAGCGTATGCAATGGGACACTAACAGGGGAGGGGCAGAGCGTCTGCAATGGGATACAGAGAGGGAGAGGGTAGAGAGTCTGCAGTGGGACACAGACGAGGAAGGGCAGAGCGTCTGCAGTGAGATGCAGACAGCGGACGGCAGAGCGTCTGCAGTGGGATACAGACAGGGACGGCAGAGCGTCTGCAATGGAATACAGACAGGGGAGGGCAGAGTATGAGCAATGGGATACAGACAGGCAGAGAGTCTGCAATGGGATGCAGACGGAGGATGGAAGACCGAGGTCAGTGCGTCTATAATGGGACACAGACAGGGAAGGGGAGAGCCTCTGCAATGCGCTACGGACGGCTGAAGGCAGTGCATCTGGAATGGGATACAGACAGGGAAGGGCAGATCGTCTGTTATGGGACACAGACTGGGGAGGACACAGCAACAAGCAATGGCATACAGACAGAGGATGGCTGTGAGCAAAGCTTCAACAGACAAAAAAAAACTGCAATATACATGTGATGGAAATTTTCTCTTTTGGGGAAGATGAACAGCAGAAATTTATTTAAATGCAAGGAGAATGCAGAACTCAGTGTTACAGAGGGATTTGTATGTCTTAGTACATGAATCACATCAAATTAATCTGAAGATGTAGCAAGTGATTTGGAAGGTAAATGTCGTGATTCTGTTTCGTGCAAGGGGTGTTGGGTATGATCTTAGCGATGTTTTCTGCATCAGTACAGAGTATTGCTGAGATTACATCTGTTGTATTATGTGCAGTTATACAACCTAAACTGAAAAAAAAAAGAAAATTGCTTTCGAAAGATGTTTCTCTTTACGCATTCTTGGACTGAAGGCATTACGTTATGAAGAATTAACAGTTCTGCCTGAGAATGATGGCTGTTTAATTGACCATATAAAATCTTGAGAAGAGTGTAGTTGGTGAATACCGGATGGATTTTTTTTCTTGTGTGGAAGAGTAAAACTGGGGAAATACTTTAAGAATAAGTCAGTTACAAAGGAAAAGTCATTGGACAAAAAAAATTGAATTCTGAATTCTCTTCCTACATGCTGAATGACAGGCTGAACTTTTCCAGCAATTACTGTATACGTTTTAGAATATTCATTTTAACACAGATATTGTGAAGACATGAAACGCTTAATTTTACATTATGCAAGCACATATTAACACATCTTCAAAACAGGTATGACCATTTATTGTGAATGAATTGACTCTGCAATAACGCACTGACCTGGAGTCGAGAATGTAATGGAGTCATATAGTTTGGACAATGTTCAAGAAGAGCTCACGGAGTTCAGTGTGGGACTGATAACGTTATTGATTTAACTTACAGATGGAAAATATAGCCCATCTGTGGAGAAACATTCTATTGCTCCCTTTCTCTTTCTCTATCGCTCATCACAGCAATGTTTGGGAGTGAAAAAAGCCCAGTCGTCTTTCCCACTAATGGAGGATTCCTGATGAGGATTCATTGGAATCTCCCCATTGCCTGAAGCAAAATAGTTCAGCCACATTCAACTGTTTCATGAAGAATTCCCATTGTCACAAGGCTGTGCAAATAGAATAACTACAGAAGTAATTATCCGACTCGATAGTGAGGGGAACAGACAGGAGATTCTGTGGCAGCAAATGGGAATCTGGAATGGTGTGTAGCATCCCACATGCCAGGGTCCAGGATGTCTCAGAGCTGCTGCAGAATGTTCTCACCGGGGGTGGGGGTGGGGGGAAGCAGCCAGAGGTCATTGTGCACATTGGTAAAAAGGACAAAGTGACACAGGTAGAAATCGTGATGACATCCTGCAGAGTGATTATAGAGAGCTAGGGAAAAGGAGAAAAGACAGTGGTAATATCCAGTTTACTTCCAGTTCTCCGTGCTAGTGAGTGTAAGAACAGGAGGATATAGCAGATAAAGGGCGGCTAAAGAATTGGTGCAGGGGGCAGAGATTTTTGGATTACTGGGATCTTTTGTGGGGCAAGGTGATGTGTTCAGGAAGGACGGGTTGTACCTGAACTGGAAGGGGACCAGTATCCAAGCAGGCAGGTTTGCAACTGCTGCAAGGGAGGGTTTCAACTAGATTGGCTGGGGTTGGGGAGTGGTGGGATCCTCAACAGCAGGGAGGGAAGTGCGAGGTTGGAAGGAGATACAGTAATCAGAAACAGTAAAATGAAGAGACAGGTCAGGCTAGACAACGACATGGAGCAAGGAATGTCTGTTGGATTAAATTGCAACTGTTTGAATGCAAGATGGCTGACAGGTAAGGCCGATGAACTCAGGGCATGGATCAGTGCATGGGACTGGGATATTATAGCCATTACTGAAACATGGCTAAGGGAGGGACAGCACCGGCAGCTTCAAGTACCAGGGTACAGGTGTTTTATACGGGACAGAGATGGTGGAAAGAGGGGACGGGGAGTTTCAGTTTTGATTAAGGCGAGTAACACAGCAGTACTCAGAGATAAAATAACGGATGGATCATCCAGTGAGGATTTGTCTGGGGAGCTAATAAATAAGAAGGGAATAGTGATAGGATTTGGATTGTACTATCGGCCCCCAAATAATAAACGAGGAATTAGGGGAACAAAAATATGCAGACAGACTGGGGAGACTTGCAGGGCCAATAGGATTGCATTAGTAGGAGATTGTAATTTTCCTAACATAGACTGGGAATGACAGAGAATTAAGGACTGAGATGGGGTGTATTTATTAAGTGTGTTCAGAATAGTTTCCTCAAGCAGTAAGTAGAGGGTGCAACTCGGGAAGGGACGAAGCGTGACCTACTCTAAGATCTAGGGCAGGACAGGTGACTGAGGTGACAGCGAGGGAGCACTGTGGGACACGTGACCATAGATGCATTAATTTTTAAATAATTATGGAGAAGGACAAAACTGCTCCACATGTTCAAGTTCAAACTTGGGGCAAGGCGAAGTTTGATGGAATTAGACAGGAACTTGTAGGGGTTGGTTGGAGGAGTTTGTTTGCAGGCGAAGGGACCTCCTGCAAGTGGGAGGCCTTTAAAAGTGAAATGTCTACAGTTCAAGGTCTATATGTTCCTGTGAGGGTAACAGGCAAGGTTGGTAGGAAGAGGGAACCTCGGATGTCAGGAGATATTGAGGCTTTGACCAGCAAAAAGGAGGCGTGGCTCAGGTCCAGGCAGCTGGGATCGAGGGAATACCTGGAGGTATACAGGGGATACAGGAGTTTACTGAAGGAGGAAATCGGGAGTGCGAAAAGGGGGCACAAGGTAACTTTGGCTGAGAAGATTAGGGTGAATGCAAAGAGGTTCATTAAGTATATTAAAGTAAAAGGAGTAACTAAATGAGAATATGACCCCTCAAGATCCAAAGTGGACATGCATGTCTAGAACCGTAGGAGATTTGCGAGATTCTCAATGGATATTTCTCCTCTGCCTTTACCGTGGAGAAATATATGAAGACTAGGGAGGTTAACAAAGGTCGTAAGGTTATCTTGGGGTGAGTCAATATCACAGGAGAAAACGTGTTGGATACATTAGAATGTATGAAGGTGGATCAATCTCCTGATCCTAAACAGATGCACCAAGAACACTGCAAGAGGCTACAGAGGAAACTACGGGGACTCTGGTTAATACTTTCGCATCATCGTTAGCTACAGTTTAGGTTCCAGAATATTGGAGAGTAGCAAATGTGGTGCCATTATTCAAGAAGGGAAGCAAAGAAAAATCTGGGATCAATAGACCAGGAAGTCTAAATCTGTGGTACGTAAGTTAATTGAGAAGACTCTGAGGGATGAGATATACATGCATTTGGAAAAATAAGGGTTGATTAGAAATAGTCTTTTTGACAGATTCCCTACAGTTTGGAAACAGGCCATTTGGCCCAACAAGACCACACCAATCCTCCAGACTAACCCACCCAGTCCCATTCTCCTACTCTATATTTACCCCTGACGAATGCACATAACACTATGGGTAATTTAGCATGGCAAATTCGTCTGACCTATATATCTTCGGATTGTAGAAGGAAAGTGGAGCACGTAGAGGAAACCGGCACAAACACAGTGAGAATGTGCAAACTCCACACAGATAGTCACCCCGGAGCTGGAACCAAACCTGGATCCATGGCACTATGAGGCAGCAGGACTAGCCACTGAACCACCATGCCACCCTTGCTTTTTTCAACACAGTTCAATGACACAGGGACAAAATTTATTCTGCCCTTCACCCACGATACACGTTCCAGTATCACATACCATGGATAATTTATTTTCCACTGAAAATGTCATCTTATTATTATTTATTATTTAATTTGTTATTATTGATAATTATTATTAATAGATGTTTTTAGACTGGAATTATTGCATGGCTTTGTGAGTGGGAGATCATGCCGCTCAAATTTGTTTGAGTTCATTGATGAAGTGACCAGGAATGTTGATGAGGGCAGGGCAGTCGACATAGTCTGTATGGCTTTCACGGAGGCCTTTGACCAGGTTACCATTGATAGGATGGCCTGGAAGGTTAGAACCGCATGGATTCCAGAGGGAGCTGGCGAATTGGACACACAATTGGCTTCATGGTAGTAAGCAGAGGGTAATAGTGGAAGGATGCTCTCGGACTGGAGGCCTGTGACACATGAAGTGCCTCAGGGGTCGCTGCTGGGCCCATTGCTGTTTGTTATCTGTATCAATGATATTCTTGCGAATGTACAAGGCATGATTAAGAAACTTGAACATGACACTAAAATAGGTGGTATCGTGGACAGTGAGGACGTATATCAGAAATTGCACCAGGACCTTGTTCAAACTGGAGAATTGTGCTGAGGAATATTTTGGCAATGCTAGATCAAGGTAGGAGTTTGATGGTGATTGGTAGGACCTTAAGGAGTGTAGTTGAGCAGAGGGACCATGGAGTTTAGGTCCACCATTCTCTGAAAGTGGGGTCATAGTTAGACATGGTAGTGAAGTAGGCTTTTGCCACACGAGCAAGCATCGGTCAGGACATGGAGGAGAGCAGTTGGGAAGTTATGTTACCGTTATACAGGATGTTGGTGAGGCTGCACTTGTAGTGTTGTGTTCAGTTTTAGTCACATTGCGATCGGAAGGATGTTTTTAATTTGGAATGTGTGCAGACGGAATTTATAAAAATGTTCCCAGGACTCAACAGTATGAATTATAGGGAGAGGTTGGACAAGCGAGGACTTTTTTCTTTCGAGAATAGGAGACTGAGAGGGATCTTATAGAAGTTTACACAGTTAGGGTGAATGGATCCAGCCCTTTCTTCCTAGAGTTGGGGAATCGAGGAGGAGAGGGCATCAGTTTAAGGTGAGAGGGGAATGAGTAAAAGGGAAACTGATGGAAACTGTTTTACACAGAGAGTGGTACACAAAGGGAATGAGCTGCCAACGGAAGTGGTTGAAGCATTTATATTAACGATTTTTAAACGGCATTTGGGCAAGTACATGGACAGGGAAGGACGAGAATGCTATGGGCCAAATGCTGGGAAATGAGGTTAGTGTAGTTGGATATTTGGGTCAGCATGGACGAGTTTATTCCAAAGGGCCTCTCTGCCTCTCTCCATGCTGTAGGACTTGATGACTCTGCAAATAGAACAGCATTTGAATCAAACTGTCATTTTCCTTTGCTCATGAGTTTGAATCATATTTGGACAATGTTCTTTCAAGTTAATTTTGCAGATATTTTGCTTTTCAGTTTGTTATCAACAATACGTGTGTGTATCCGTGCGTGTGCATGTGTGTGTGTGTGTGTGTGTGTGTGTGTGCCTGTGTGTGTGTGTGTGTGTGTGTGTGTGTGTGTGTGTGTGTGTGTGTGTGTGTGTGTGTGAGTGTGTGTCTGCATGTATTTCTCAGTATTTTTCGAAGAAAAATATCAATGTACATATTTGCAATATCCTCTCGTCATTCCTCTTTCCATCATAGTTTGAGCAACTTTGTTTTGGTCATAAACGTGTTGTTTTAGCAGATTAAAGAAATATTCCTGATTTGTTCCTAGCACTGACCCTGACACACTCTGAGAACTATATCATTGGCCATATCACCGACATAGTCATATTTATTTTTTTTTATCAGTATCAGCCAACGTTAGTGTCGAGGAGTTCGTTGGAGGAGAGTCTGAGGGATAGGATTTACATCTATTTAGAAAGACAAGGACTGATTAGGGATAGTCAATATGGATTTGTGTGATGGACATCATGTCTAATTAATGTGATTGAGTATTATGAAGAGGTGACAAAAAAGATTGAAGAAGACACTGTGGTATAAATTGTTTACCCAGACTTCAACAAGGCATTAAATAAGGTTCCCCATCGTAGACAGATTACTAAAGTTAGGTTATATGTAATCTAGGAAAAACTAATCAATTGGATACAAAATTGGATTGAAGGTAATGGATTGTTTTCCAGACTGAAGACCTGTGGCCAGCGGTGTGCTGAAAGAAACAGTGCTGAGCTCACTGCTTTTTATCACGGCTATAAACAACTTTGAAATGATTATCGGAGGCATGGTCAGTAAGTTCACAGATAACATCACCAACGTGGTGCAGTGGACAGTAAAGAAGATGATCTCAGAATATAACGGGATCCTTGACCATCAATGAGGCAAGAACTGGCAGATGGAGTTTAATTTAGACATTTGTGAGGTTTTACATTTTGGTAAGTTAAAGCAGGGTAGTGCCCTGGGGAATGTTGCTGAACAAATAGAACTACGGGTGAAGATTTATAGTTCCTTGTAAGTGGAGTATAGGTCGGTAGAGTGGTGAAGAACGTAGTTGGCATGCTTGCCTTAATCGGTCAGAGCATTGAGTATAGGAGTAGGGGTAGGTTGTTGCGCTTGTACATGACGTAGTTGAGGCCACTTTAAGAATACTGCGTACATGTCAGTTGGGTCTGCTAAACGATAGATGTTGTTAAGCTTGAAAGGGTGCAGAAAAGATTTACAAGGATTTTCTGGAACCTGAGGGTTTGAGCTACAGAGAGATGATGAACAGATTGAGGCTTTTTCCCCTGGCCTATCAGAGACTGAATGGTGACATGACAGAGGTTTAACAAGTCCTGAGGGGCATGGATGGTCTGAATGGGCAAGATCTTTTTCCCAGTGTAGGTGCATCCAGAACTAGACGGCATAGTGTGAAGGTCACAGGGCAAAGACTTAGAAGGGACCTGAGGGGAAACATTTTCATACTGATGCTGGTGGGTGTACTGTCAGAGGAAGTGGTGAAAGTGGGTACAATTACACGTTTAAAATGTATCTGGATAGGTACATAAATAGAAATGGTTAAGAAGGATGTGGGTCAAATGCTGACAAGTTGGACGAGATCTGATTAAGATGCCTGATTTGCCTGGACAATTTGGACAAAAAGATCTGTTTCCACGCAGTATGACTCTCTTATTCTCACAACAGGATGAGGGAAAATTCATAAAGGGCCATTCGAATCGGAATTCTCTTCCCCAAAAGTTTGTGGTGCCTCTCTGATTACAAGTATTCACAGCTGAGTTAGTTAAAGTTTTGACAGAGAAGTGTTTCATGGATAATGGGACACAGGCAGGAAAATGAGTCTGAGACCACAATATGATCAGCCACAATCTTAATGCCTGGTGGAGAAGGCTCAAATTCTCTAATGACCCACTTCTGCTCCTCAGTCCCATGTTTCTGCATTCCATTCAACCCCTCAAACCTGCTAGCAGGTAACTTGTGCTTCATTTGTTGATCATGTTGTAGACTGGGATTCACTGTGAATACAGCCCCCAAATCTCACCCAGCGATGGCTCACAAAATCCGCTGGTCTCACTGATTGCAACATCCTTCATCATTCGACGTTGTGCCATTTATCCTACTCTAAGATCAGACTAATCCACATGCTTCCGTTCACTTTGTTCCATGTGCCTATCCAAGAGTTTCTTAAGTTTCCCTCACGTATTTGACTCTACTATCACTGCTGGCAGTGCATTTCACTCACCCACCACTCTCTGTGTAAAGAATCTACCACTGATATCTCCCCTAAACCTTCCTCCAATTGCCTTAAAATTATGCCACCTAGTCATAGATATTTCTGCCCTGGGAAAATGCTTCTGGCTATTCACTCTCTCTATGACTCTCATCATCTTGTACACCTCCAGTGAGAAAAGCCCTCGCTCCTCATGGTTTCCTCATAAGACCTGCCCTCCAGTTCAGGCAACATCCTGGTAAATCTCCTTCTGGTAAATCGCACTTAATTAGAATTAATTATGACCTCTCCACTTTTTCGAGTCATTCATTGCACAAGGGAAGATGATTATCATTGGTTGGCATCAATCATCTCAGCCGTGGGACACATCTGCAGGAGATCCTCAGCGTGGCTTCCTCAGCCCAGGCATCTCCAGTTTGTTATCACATAATCCCTACAGTGTGGAAGGAGGCGATTCAGCCCACTGAGTCCAAACTGAGCAGATTGGATTCCCGACAGTGTGGATACAGGCACTGCGGCCCAACCAGTCCACAACGACCCTCTGAAGAGTAACCCACCCAGACACATTTCCGTCTGACTATTGCACCTAACATAATGGACAATTTAGCATGGCCAATTCACTTGGCCTGAACATCTTCGGACGATGGGAGGAAACCGGAGCACCCGGAGGCGACTTATGCAGACAAGTGGGGAACGCAGAAACTCCACACAGACAGTTGCCCACGGCCGGAATCGAACCTGGGACCCTGGTGCTGTGAGGCAGCAGTGTTAGCTACTTAGCCACCGTGCCAGCAGAAAAGGAGGCAGCCACTGAAATTTACAAAATTTCCAGGACAAGTTGTCCCTCTTCAACTCTTGAAACAGTCTGTGACCATGTACAGCAAGACGTGGACAACATTCAAGATCGTACTGTTAAAGTCTGGGTAACATTTATGTAACAGCACAGTACATTTCCACAGTAAAACGAGGATTTTATTCAGCACCTCAATCTGGTTTCACAAGAATATGGGGAAGCCATTCATCCCATCAAAACTGCTCCGCAAGAAGAAGGATGGACCATTCAGTCCCTCCTACCTGTTGCACAGGAAGACAAGGAGTCTGTTCTCTCCTACATGTGACGTACATGGGATCAGAAAGAGCCGTGTCATACCCGGAGTCACTTACAAAGGAACAGGAAGAGGTTATTCAGCTTGTCAAGCCACGAACACAGGAACAGGAAAGTGTCAGAGATTCTCCAACATCACAAACAAATGGAGCAGGGGCTGCACAGACGGACTGCTCCAAATTGATCCACATACTCATGGTACATATGTGTTACTTTAAAATGTGTTTCTGGCAGTCGGAATGAAGCCAACATTTTTAGCCATTCTCCAAGTTATCTTCCATCTCCAAGAAGGCAGACCCATGGTCTCCGAGGAGGTCAGAAACCGGTGGGGAATAACTAACTGTTTCAGAATGAAGGTATTTTGGCTGCTGACAGGATTGTGCACAAAGTGACATTCAATGCAGTGTCACACAGTAACTGTGCATTAAACCTCCCACTCACCCTTCCAACCATCCCTGATGTAATAATATTATTTCTCAGTTGTATTCAGTTTTGATAGGTTCACTGAACTCGAAACGCTATTTGTGTTTCTTCTGACAGACTGCCATACCTGCTGAGATTCTCCAACATTCTTTCAAAAGTTGGAGAATTTTATTTCAGATCGCCAGCATCCGCATTTCCTTGGTTATTTCACCTTTAATGTTGTTGTTTCGCGGGATGCCAGCATCACTGCCAAGGGCAGCATTTGTTGTCCATCCTAACTGCCCTTGACCACGCAGCCGTTTGTCAAGGCAACACAGCGGCAACCATATTGTTGTGGATCTGAGGTAACACTTAGTTCAGACAGGGCAAACATGTTAGGTTTCTTTACCAAAAGTTATTAATAAACGAAGAAAAGAAATCCTGATGGTTTATCGTTGCCATGAGTGAAATTAGGTTTCATTCCAATTTTTGTCATTGGAATTTAAATTTAGTCATCGACTGTGATAGGATTTCAGACAATGGTCTTAGAATCATAACCAGTGCCTCTGAATTACACAGTCAGTAACATTATTACTCTGTTTAAGATTCCCTGTTGTGAAGTCACTGTAGAGACAAGAACAAGTTTGTGGTCAAAATATTTGTAACTGGAAGAGAGGTCAGAAGTGAACTGGAACCATAAAATCTGTCGTTTAAGAATGGGTAGGTGATGGCGAAGTCAGCAATATAACTCAGGCAGAGCTGGAAATTGGGGATATTATGAAGGTGGTGTCAGCAGGTTTGATGACAGAGAGAATATGGAGACATAAAACAGTTCACGGTAAAAAGGAGAGTCAAGGTTCCGAACAGTCTTGTTCCTTCTCAGATGTTTATGAGTAAGTAGTTTGGAAATGCATGAGAAGGAAGTGGCGTTTGTGAATGAAATTTTATGTATTTGTTAAATATAATCAACCAGAATAGCAATAACATTCAGAATCATTTATAGAATCGGCAGAGATAGACTTACCAGGAACACCAATAATAGCGAGGATGGGATAGTACCCTGCTTGAATAATCATCAGTACGGCTTGTGTCCGCATCTCTAACCGTGGCCAATCCTGAGAAAGCCAATAAAGACCCCAGGATAAACTCCTGTCCACTGTTGTAACATTCCAGTCTAATGTTCCCAGATTCTGATCCATTGTTAGAAAATTCCAGTCTAATGTTCTCAGATTCTGATCCATTGTTGGAACATTCCAGCCTAATATTCTCAAATTCAAATCCATTGTTGGAACATTCTAATGTTCTCAGATTCTGGTTTCTCTCTCTTTCTCTATAGCTGCTGATCCCAATCTTGTTGAGGTTGACTCTGCGCCGAATACTATGGCATTATAAGTTGAAATAAGTCCCTATTTATGGAAGAGGGAAAGCCTCCAGTGACCCAGTTAGGTCCAGGAAGACTGATATTAATCACAGAGGATGTTGGTTTCCTTGGATGCTGCCTGACCTGCTGCGCTTTTCCAACAACACGTTTTCAGCTGCTATTAATCACAGTCACAGAACAAACAGCTCCAGTTAACCCATTTCACGGCAACTCTGATATATCACAATAATTGGTGTGGGTGGGATTTTGATATCGATGATTATTGGTCTAATGGCATATCTCCAGTCGTAAAAATAGAGGTGGGGGAGCGAGATAAATCTTTCTCTTCACAAGCTCAATGATTCTGCTGTGTTTTGGCAGTGTAGGAATTGCTGGGCTCCCGAGGCCGTTTGTGTCTGATCACCAGGCCTGCTTCATCTTTTCGTTTTATTTATTTATGTTTAACTTTGACTTTTGTCTGTCCAGCATTTAACGCTGAGGTGGGTTTAGGCATTTTTGAGAGACACCTACAGGGATATAGACGATGTAGATACAGTCCATTCCTTGTGTTCTTGCAGCCGCTGCCTGGTCCTGTGGAGTGATGGTCGAACTCTCACAGTTAGTTTTACCTTTCGGTAGTTATGGCAGGGGTCTCAGCAGAGTTGGAAGGCAGTAACTCTCTCCCGGGTGCTACACACTCTCTCTGTGATTTCTCTCAGAACTGTTTATTGATGGTCTTTACTCCTGTATTGGAGAACTGCATTTGAGGCAATCTGTTTTCTGCATTTGTTTTTTGAAAAAAGTGTACTTATTGGACGATACCATATTGGAGCAGTTAGTATAGCTATTAAGTAAACTATTATTCTGCTAAGTTTTCCAACAGAATTAAGTTATTGCAAGTTCCTCTTCCTTTTGTTGTCTTTTTTCGACAGTATTCGAATACATAGTGTTTTGCTTAATGTCGAATATTTTTACAATGTCAATTCTATCTGAAACACATCACCTCACAATTACCAGTGGAATGGGCCGAGCTGGAGGAGTGATAATCATGTCAGGAATTATATCGGATACTGAATCCACCTCTCAGATCCAGCCCGGATACGTATTAGCCCTGATGTGACCCACTCAGCATGAAGCACAGCGGAGACCACGCTGGTGTACTGCTCAGCAATCCGTCCAGGATCGAACACTGTTTAGAACTCACCAGCTCACGACTTATCTGTCCAACAGGCACTGATCTATAAACTTGGACTAGATAATCTTTTCAGCACAGGGTGCTGTGCAGAACACACAAAGGCATTGTTCTTTACACACGGACTGGATATCTGTGCAGTGAATAGCAGTGAATTTATCTAATAATGTGGAGCAGTTATCTTCCAAGCATACACAGCTATGTACACCAATCACTGCATTGCTGCGTAACACTGTGTTAGATCACTGCCCAGCGTGGGGAAACTTGCAGCTCATGCTGCAAATGAGAGAATGTGCAGCTCCCTCCATTTACAGCTCCATATCTACATTGTGGCATGACACAGGGGTGCTGTGGATGTGAAACTCACTGCCAGAGAGAGGTGGCGGAGGCGTCAGTTTAAATACCAATAAATCGGAGGAGCTTGGTTAAAAGAGAGGGGGAGATTGAGAGAGAATTTCACAGAAGGATCTGATGGTAGGTTTAAAAATTGTGGAATGAGAACATTTCGATAGTATCTTGCAATATAGGTTACTGTTTCCAGGAATGATGGGTGAGCAGGATATCGGTGTAAGTTAAGATGATGGAGAGTTTTGGATAAACATTTGCTCTGCAGTGTTGTAACTGGGAGTGGGATCAGCAGAGTCTTCGACTCATTGGGCTGAATCGAACAATAATTTGTCTCAGTGCCATTTTGATTGAGTGTGACAAAAGGAATGTCTGCACGAGGCAGAGCTAGTTTCCTGGTGTTATCTTATCGAACTCACCTCATTACCTACCCACCCCACCCCATGGTGTCCCTCTCATTCAATACCAGCCCGATTTTCCCAGACATCATTGCTGGAATTACACACCATCGCTCGAGTACCCCTGGATATTCAGTGATCCGTGCCACTGCTGCCATCGTTAAAAGGCCAATGGGCACACATTTGAGCTTTCTCAGTTTGGAGCTGCCCTGCACAGTTTACCCCGAGCATGGCAGATTGGGAAATTACACCACAGCTTGTCGATAGGGGCACGGAATTCCTGGTGAATTGTCTAGTATAGAGCGGGACCATTCTCTTCCCAGAGGGACCCGCACCACCAGACTCATCAAACATGATCTGAGCACACCACTCAGCTGAGTGCAGTGTCTGCAGTCCATAGAAAAGTCCAGCAATACAGTAAAAGCATCAATAACCTTCTCCGCTCTGTCAGGATAAGGGTCACCGTATTCTCTCTACTCTCTCACACTCACTGTATATCTGTTAGCGCCTTCCCCAGAATAAGGCTCCATCACTCTCACCACTGCAATGCAGCACCTTCTCTCTCCCTCTCTCTCACCTACGCAATACCCCCATTAGGTTATAAAATGTTCTTATGAGTGTTGTTTCTAGAATTCGCTGGATGATGCCATCTGTACAATGTTCCAGATAATTTTCAAAATAATTCAACTTTAGCAAAATTTTCATCCTCCAGTATGTAACGCATCAGAGGAAGGAGCAGAGTTTTACTTTTTTCAAAATCACTCAGGATGAAAGTGCCTGATAAGGCCAGTAAGCCTCTCAAATATGCTTCATAATTCAGACAAAGGGAACACCTAACCACTTGAAGACTCACTCTCTTCTTGAAGACAGGCGCCACATTGGAGTTTCGCCAGTTTCACTGGAACACACCTGTAATATCGAGAGTTATGGAATATTTCACACAGTGCCACCAGTCACTCTGTAACCACTTCTTTTAAAGCAAGCTATGAATTGCTGATGAGCTGTTTACCCTTGGACTTTTCTGGTTGAGGAAGGCCTTGTTTGTTTTGTTAGAGAATACGCAAAACTTTCATCTGACTGCAATTTTTATTTATAATGTTGAATCTATTTGTGCCTACTCTGTGAGGAACGATGTAAAATACTGTTTTAAATTCTCTGCCTGTTCCCTGAAACCACTTCCCCAGTCACATCCTCCCGATGTCCCACATGTTCTCTCCTGCCTTTCTTCCAAGGGTCACAGATAGATCATGAACTTTTTTTATTTGATATGGGAAAACTCTTGTGGTTAGTTTCGTTTCATATATCTTGCCAGTTTTGGAATATTTTTCTTCATATTTTGTTTTGTACAATCTGCTTCTGGTTCCAGAAGTAAACTTCCCAAATGTGGCCACGCCAGACAGCCCCACTCTGAATTCTTCAGTTTGTGATTGATTAGCAAACTTCACAGTCTTTGTGTATCATGGGTGGTTCGTCTTCACATCTTCATATCATCTTCTTTTTGACCAGAGTCAATCATTACTGAGCGTTATTAAGCAGTATTTGCTTAAATGATTCCCCCCCATACACACACATCTGCTGACCTTCACCTATGTCTGTTTTCACACTCCGTATTTGAACAGATATATGACATAAATCTGCATTTGAAATACCTGGCTGTTTTCAATCATTGAGGGGGAACCTATGTATGTGGCTGAGGGTGTCTCCATTCTCCCAGTTTCCCTGCCTCTGTCATTTCTGTGAGATGATGCCACATTCCTTTGGGAAGGTTCATACATGTCATCCTTTTCATTCAAACGAGAAAACCCTTCAGTCTGATGGACTGAGCTTTCAGCTGTGTCTGTCCCGTCTCCCTCATTTCTGCCCTCACTCCATCCCCTCCTCCCCAGAACAATGATAGATCTCCCTTGTCCTCTCTTCCTCCTGCACTAGAATCTACATTCACTGAATCATCCTCCACCGCTTCCACCACGTCCAGCAGGACAGCACCATCAAACACGTCTTCCCCTCTCGTCCACTGTCAGTATTCCACAGGGACCACTCCTTCTGTGGCACCCTTCATCATCCCGAACACTTCCCCACACCTCCTTGGCACCTTCCCATGTAAATGCAGAAGCTGCAACATTTGCCCATTCACCTCTTCCCTCCTCACTGTCCAAGGCCCTAAACACACCTTCCAGGTAAAGCAACATTTCACTTGTGCACTTTCAATCCAGTCTCCTGTCATTGCTGCGCACAATGCAGTCTCCTTTACATTAGTGAACCAAACAGAAACTGCTATGAGGAATATCTCCACTCAGTCTGTATAAATGACCCTGGTCTTCTGATTGCTCCCCATTTCAATAACCTACATTGCTCTCATGATTATGAGAATGCTTTGAGGAGTTAATGATGGGTTGGACCAGAGAGTGTTATCTATCTGAACTTCCAGAAGGCCTCTGAATTGGTACTGCACAGGAAGCTGCAGAGTAAGATATGGACCCATGGAGTCAGAGGCCAGATACTACGATTGATAAAAGGTTGGTTCTCTGGCAGGATGCAGAGTGAGAATAAAATTGTCCCTTTCAGGACGGCAGCCAGTGCCTACCAGTGTTCCACAAGAGCCAATGTTGGGACCACAACATTTCACTTTGTAGGTTAATGATCTGAGTGGCGGGGCAGAATGCATTCTGGCTACATTTGCAGATGATGCAAAGATAGGTGGACGGGCATATAGTATTGAGGAGGCAGGGAGCCTGCAGAAAGATTTCGACAGTTTAGGAGAGTGGGAAAAGGAGTAGCAGATGGAACACAATGTGGGAGAGTGTGAGGTCATGCACTTTGGTATGAAGAATACAGACATGGACGATTTACTAAATGGGAAAAAAATCAGAAATCTGAGTAACAAAGGGACTTGGATTCCAAGCCCAGGATTCGCCTTAGATAAACTTGCAGGTTGAGTCAGTTAAGAAGACAGACACAAAGTTGTCATTCATCTCGAGAGGGGTAGGATATAATGGTGGGGATTCTGAGGCTTTTTAAGGCTCTGGTCAGACCACATTTCCAGTATTTTGTGCCTCATACCTCAGGAAGGATGGAATAGCCTTGGTGTGTGTCAAGAGAAGGTTCACCAGAAATGAAAAGCTTAACACATGAGGAACGTTGGAGAACACTGGGTTTATACTCGATGGAGATTAGAAGGATGAGGGGGGATCCAATTGAAACTTACAGAATACTAAATGACCTGGATACAGACAAAATTAGGAGGACGTTTGCACTGGCAGGAGGGCGCAGGCTTAGAGCAAATGGAAAATCCATTAGAATCAAGATAAGATGAAACGTCTTTAGCCAGGGACTGGTGAAATTGTGGAATTCCTTACCACAGAAGGCTGTGGAAACCAGATCATTTGGCACCAAAGATATACCCAGGAAAGGGACTGAGGATCTGAAAAGTGACCTCAGAGTTAGTTTGGAAGCTGAAGAGCAGGACGAGTAGAGTAGTGATCTCAGGTTTGCTACCAGGGCCACGAGCTAGTGAGATGAGGATGAGTCAGCGAATGCAGCTTTACACGTGACTGCGAGGTTGGTGCAGGAGGGAGTGTTTCAGATACCTAGGCATCAGGATACATTCTGGGTAAGGTGGGACCTGTAATGAAGGACGGGTTGCACCTGAACTGGAGGGGCACAAATGGCCTGTTTGGGAGGTTTGCTTGTGTGATTCTGGCGGGTTTAATGTAGTTTGGCAGGGGGTTAGGAATAAGAGCACATGCCTGAGACGGGGTTAGTTGCAGACGGGACAGTGAGAGGGTATATTGAACCTATCAGGAAGGTTTCTCACGCAATGAAACAAGGGGATCAGGAAAAGTGCGTCTGTTTTAATGCAAGGAATGTCCAAAATAAGAGTCTGAAATTAGAGCATGGATCAGTACTTGGGGCTACGATGTCGTGGCCATAACGGAGACGTAGGTTTCACAGGGACAGGGATGGTTGCTTGATGTTCCATGGTTTAGAACGTTTAAAAATCTTTAGGGGCGGCACGGTCAGCGCAGTGGTTAGTACTGTTGCCTCACAGCGCCAGAAAACCGGCTTCAATTCCCACCTCAGGGAACTGTCTGTGTGGAGTTTGACATTTTCCCCGTGGGTTTCCTCTGGGTGCTCCTGTTTCCTCCCATAATCCAAAAATGTGCAGATTGGGTGAATATGTCGTGTTAGGTGAAGGGGGAAATGCAGGGGAATGGTTCTGAGTGGGTTGCATTATGAAGGGTTGGTGTGGACTTGTTGGGCTGAAGGCCTGTTTCCACACTATAAGTAATCTCATCTAAAAAAGAACAGGGTGGGTGGAAAATGAGGAGACGGTATAGCATTGCTTATCAGAGAGTGCGTCACAGCTACAGAAATGAAGGTTGTTGAGAAAGATTTGTCTACTCAGTCAGTATGGGTGGAAGTTAGGAACAGCAAGGGAACAGTCACCGCATTTGTGGGTTTCCTATAGACAACGTAATAGCAGTGGAGAGATTGAAGATCTCATAGGCGGGCAGATTCTGGAAAAATGCAATAGTAGCAGGATTATTGTTATGGGTGATTTCAACTTTTCCAACATCAACTGGAACCTCCTAAGGTGCAGATGGCGTGGATGAAGCCGTTTTTGTCAGGTGTGTTCAAGAGGGTTTCCTTGCTCAGTATGTAGACAGACCGACGAGGGGAGAGGCTATTTTGGATTTGGTGCTCACCAATCAGTCAGGATAGGTGTCAGATCACACGGTGGACGAGCACTTTGGTGAAAGTGATCACAAATGCCTCACATGTAGCATAGTCTGGGAGAGTGAAAGGAGCAGTTTCCGAAGGAAGATATTTAATTCTGGAAAAGGAAATTATGATGCTGTCAGACAGGAGTTGGGAAGTACAGACTGGGAGCAATTGATCCACAGAAAGGGCACAGTAGACATGTGGAGACTGTTCAAGGAGCAGTTGTTGCGAGTGATACATAAATGTGTTCCTCTGAGACAGGTAAGAAGGGGTAAGATTAAGGAACCTTGGATGACGAGAACAGAGGAACGTCTCGTCAAAAGGAAGCAGGCAGCTTACGTAAGATGGGGGAAGCAAGGATCTAGCACAGCTTTAGAGGATTACAGGCTTGCTAGAAAGGAGCTCAGAAATGGACTAAGGCGAGCCATGGTGGGGCACGAAAAAGGCTTGGCAAGAAGGATTAGGGAGAATCTAAAGGCATTTTTCTCATACATGAGGAATAAGAGAATAATCAGCGAGTAGGTAGGGCCGATCAGGGATAGCGTAGAGAACGTATGCATGGAGTCTGAGCAGATAGGGGAAGCCCGAAATGAGTTTTTTGCTTCGATTTTCACCAAGCAAAGGGAACTTGTTGTAAATGAAACTTAGAGGAGCTGGGCCAGATCAGTCTTGACCAGGTCAAGCTTGATGAAGTTGATGTGCTAGCAATTTTGGAAAACTTTAAGATGGATACGTCCCCAGGACCAGATTTATCCTCGACTGCTCCAGGAAGCGAGAAAGGCGGTTGCTAAGCTGCTGGTGAGGATATTTGCCTCCTCATTCCCCACAGGAGTCGTACCGGAGGATTGGAAAGAGGCGAATATTGCTCCTTATTTCAAGAAGGGTAATAGGAAAATCCCTGGCAATTAGAGACCTGTCAGTCTTACGTCTGTGGTCAGCAACGTTTGGAAAAATACTGAGGGATTTGATTGATGACTATTTGGCAAAGCATTGTGTGATTAAATCTGTCAGCATGGCTTTGTGAGGGACCAGTCATTCCTCACAAATCTTATTGATTTCTTTGAGGAGGTGTCAAGACAGGTCGACGACGGTCGAGCAGTGGACGTGGTGTATGTGAACTTTAGCAAGGCATTTGATAGGGTTCCCCATGGAAGGCTCATTCATAACGTCAGGAAGTATGGGATACAGGGAGATTTGGCTATCTGGATTCAGAATTGACTGGCTGGCAGAGGCAGACAGTGGTTGAAGATGGAAAGTATTCTCCTTGGAGGACAGTGTTG
This sequence comes from Chiloscyllium punctatum, assembly GCF_047496795.1. Taxonomy (NCBI): domain Eukaryota; kingdom Metazoa; phylum Chordata; class Chondrichthyes; order Orectolobiformes; family Hemiscylliidae; genus Chiloscyllium; species Chiloscyllium punctatum. Next base: position 29,651,435 of record NC_092769.1, on the reverse strand, counting down.
AGAGGAATCCCACAGGGCGATGTCCTTGGGCCTCTGCTCTTTGTAGTTTTTATAAATGACTTGGATGATGTGGTTGTGGGGTAGATTAGTAAATTTGCGAATGACACAAAGGTTGGAGGTGTCGTCGATACTATAGAGGGTGACTGTAGGCTGCAGCGTGACATAGACAGGATGCAGAGCTGGGCTGAGAAATGGCAGAGGAGGTCAACCTGGGTAAATAAGAAGTGATGCATTTTGGAAGGTCAAATTCGAATCCTGAATATAGCATTAAATATAGGATTCTTGGCAGTGTGGAGGAACAGAGGGATCTGTGTGCGCAAGTGCATAGATCCCTCAAATTTGCCACCCAAGTGGATAGGGTGACAAGAAAGCATATGGTGTTTTGGCTTTCATTAACAGAGGGATAGAGTTTAAGAGCAGTGAGGTTTTGCTGCAGTTCTACATGTCCCTGGTGAGACCACACTTGGAATATCATGTCCACTTGTGGACCCCATACTATAGGAAAAATACCGAGGCTTTGAGAGGGTGCAAAGAAGGTTTGCCAGGATGCTGCCTGGACTGAGGGCTTGCTTTTTGAAGAAAGGTTGAACAAGCTTTAACCTTTCTCTCTGGAGACAAGGAGGACAGAGGAGATCTGATCTGTACAAAATAATGAGAGGAATAGATAGAGTCAATACCGGGAGACTTTTCCGCAGGGTAGGATTGACTAGTACGAGAAGTCATAGTTTGAAGATATTAGGAGGAAGGTAAAAGGGAGACGTCAGAGGTAGATTCTTTACGCAGAGAGTTGTGAATGCATGGAATGCATTGCCAGCTCAGTTGGTGGAAGCAGAGTCATTGGGGACATTTAAGCGAATGCTGGACATGCATGTGGATAGCAGTCAGTTGAGGGGTGCAGAGGTTAAATTACTACATTTTACATTAGGATTAAATCTCGGGACAACATCGTGGCCCAAAGGGCCTGTTCTATGCTGTACTGTTCTATGTTCTATGTTCTATTTAGTATACTTAAAACAAACTCAGATAAGTTCTTGCTTGACAAGGGGATCAAAAATAACTGACAGGAAGAGGGAAATGGGGTTGAAAATCTATCATTCGTGATCGAATGGCGGAGCAGACTTGATGGTCCGAATGGCTTCATTTCTGCTCGTATAGAATTGTGGTCTAATATTTCGGTCCTGGATGGCACGGTGTCTCAGTGGTGTGCACTGCTGCCTCATAGCATCAAGGAACTGGGTTCGATTTGCTCTGGGTGTTCTAGTTTCCTGCCACAGTTCAAAGTTGTGCAGGTTAGGTGAACTGGTCATGCTGAATTGCCGATTGTGTTCAGGGATGTTGATGTTAGGTGCAATAGTCAAGGGTCTATGTACAGTATTAGGGTAGAGAATGGGATTGGTTTGCATACTCTTTGGAGGGTCAGTATAAACCTGTTGGGCTGAAGGGCCTGCTTCCACACTGTAGTGAATCTAAGAAAATGCAGGTTGCTGCAATGTTCCAATGAAGTGCAACCCAAGCTCGAGTAACACCTCACTTTACACTTTGGTACGTTACAGTCTGTCGGAGTTAATATTCAATTCCATAAATTCCCAGCCTGAACCCATTATGGCTGTTTTCCATTTTCCCTACACTCTCCCTCCTGGGCTCCCTAAGTTAGTGTCTTGTTTTATTCCATTCAACAGAGAAAACCAATTTCTAATATTTACACATTTATTTACTCCCATTATATATATGTGTCTCTTTCACCATAATTTAAAGCCCATTTGTCTTTCACACTGGGTCTCCAAACACTCTTTCCCAACTCTGCCAAGATACTAAAACGCTCACTTTTCTATCCTTTACATGTCTGAAGAAGATTTGCATTGGACTTGAAACATTAACATTGTTTCTATGCCTCTGAGATGTTGCCAGACCCCTGAATTCCTTCAAAAATGAAAAGTTACAAAACACATTTTCAATATAGCAAAGATCATTGGATACAGGAAATCTGAAACACAAACAAAAATTGTTGGACTTACTGGATGCTTTGAGGAACAGTCACAGTACCCGAAAGATTAACTCTGCTTTCACTCCACAGATGCTGTCAGACTTGTCAGTGTCTTCAGCAATTTCTGGTTTTGAACAAGTTTCAAACATGTGTGTCAAAGCTGCTCACACGCCCTGTCCAACATGGAGCGCCATACACCGGGAAGTGAATGATCAAGCAAGGTATACAAATTCATTAGTTCTGAAACTGTCATCACCGACACTATAGAGCTCTTAATCATGGTCATGGAGAGAAACAGAGGGAAACACATTTGCTTTAAAGAGAAGATGGCATTACCGGAGGGGAAGAGATTCAGGTGAAAACGTTAAATGCTTTTGAGGAATGCGACAAATTGGAGGCATGGCATCATGAAGATACCCAAACACGACGAGAAGTTTTAAAAAAGAAAATTTTCCCACATCAGAAAGCGGGATAAGGCACTGTGTACAGGGGAGAAGGGTGACCAGGACCCCGTGCGAATGAGGACGGGCAGCAGAATTGTACTGCAGATATTGCAGCTCAAACTGGGCATTCATGTGATGTTGTAAATCACAGCAGCTGTAGTAGTAGCAGGAGCAGTAGAATTATATTCAACCACAATATAATCTCTCAGTCTACCATTACCATGAAGCTGATCTCCGCTTCAGTGATGTGTGTGGGTGAACATGCCACGGTTAGAACCGTCTGTACCTAAACCTGATGACAACCCATTCAAGCTACCGCACTTACTGCTTACATTAATAAACATCAGAACTAACATCTGATAGAGAGGGCGCCATGATCCCAAGACTGTGACCACTTCTTTTAAAACCAGCTATGAATTACTGCTGACCTGTCTACTCTTACTCTTACCTGTTAGAAAAATCCTTGTTCCTTTTGTTAGAGACGGTTCAAGAACTTCCCTCATATTACCATTTTGTTTACATCATTGAAAAACTTACTGTACATTCCACTGTGAGGAATGATGCAAAACATGGGTGTAAATTATCTGTCTGCTCCTTGTAGCCAATGCTTCAGTTACATCCTCCAATTATCCTCAGTATCCTTTCCTAATTAATTACACCTAAGATAACACTCATCTTGAACTTTTTTTATATGCTCGGAAAAGTTCTTGCTGCTTATTTTTGTATTTCTTGCCAATTTACTACATCATGTCTATTCTCCCCTTTTCCTCGCTTTCTTGATTCATACAGTCATATAGCGAACAAACAGACCATTTGGTCCAACTTGTCCATGCTGGCCAGGTTTTCCAAACTAAACTAGTCTCATCTGATTGCATTTTGTCCATATGCCTCTAAACCTTTCCCATACATATGTTTGTCCTACTGAGTTTTAAATGTTGTTGCTGAACTTGCATCTCCCACTATTCCTCTGACAGCTCATTCCATATACACACATCACCGTCTGTGTGAAAACATTGACCCTTCGTCCATTTCAAATCTTCCCTCTTTCATCTTAAACCTATGCCTTCTGTGGTTGAACTCCCCAGTCCCCGGGAAAAGACCTTGGCTATTCGCTCTATTCATACCTCTCATGATTTTATAAACTTCTACAATGTCACCCCTCAACCTCCTACACGCCAACTGACACTAACTTTATGAACAAGCATTTACAGATAAAGCACTGCAAATTTGAAACAGTATTCAAATGACAGGTAAATAACATTCAGCCCAAGCTTCATACTGTGATTTGCTTTTTCTCCATGTTATAATACTAAGGCAGCAGGAAACTGTTACGAGTACCAATAAGAGGTCAAACACGTGAATTGCTTTGTCCAAATGTGGTGATGATCTCTACAGTGAAAGCGCATCACTGGCCTGAACCATATAAGAAGGGGAATTCTTGTACCACACGGTCAGCGTGCAGTTGCCTTTAGCAGAGTGAGATGAAGGCTGATTATACCTTTTGAAATTTGGATTGCAGTGTGAATTCAGTGCAAAGGGGGATAGGTGTTTTCGATAAGGTTTACTCAAAGAAGTAAACTTTCCAGAGTGAGATGTGTGGGAGGTGGAAAACAGCATGAATGGAGAGGCCAAGCCACAGTGAAACCAAAGGCTAAGTGGCAGCACTAAACGCAGCTTGATGCTACTGCAGAGTAGGTAGACTTGATTGGAGTTTTAGGTGAAGTGGGGAGGGACCATAATGTAAGAATATACTCTGTAATTTGAGAGGGAGAACCTGGAATCACGAAGGGGACACGAGCAGGGAAGAGGATGGAGCAGCAATGGCAGTAGTTTCTGTTTGGAATTCAGGAAGCACAGCTGAAATTCATGACTAGCATCTGCTTCTGGTCCCTGCAATAAACATCCTAAATCTGGCCCTCCACTAATGCTCATCAGTTGTACCCTTGAGAGACTTTGTCAACCATGGGTGGTTCATCTTCTTATCGAGTTCTTCTTTTTGAACAGAAACAAAAATTACTGAGCGGTTTGGGATAACTGTTTGAATTTCTGCTCACGTAAACTCACTGTCTTCCTCTGGGTATATTTTCACATCCCGCTTCAGACCAGACGTGAGGCAGAAATTCTCAAATTAGATGCCTGGTTCTTTTCAATCATTCAGGGGGATCTTCTGCCTGTGGCTGAACACAAGATCAGCGGAGGCTGCCTCCATTCTCCAAGTTTCTACATCTCTGTTGTTACTGTTTGACGATGCCACATTCCTGTGAGCTGCGTCTAATGTGGCCTCCTTTTCCATCAAACCAGAAATCCCCGAACTCTGGTGGACAGGGCCTTCAGCTATGACGGTCGCATCTTCCACGGTGTTGCCCTCAATCCGTCCCCTCCACCCCAGAACAATGATAGATTCCTCCTTGTCCACACTTCCTCCTGCACGAGAATCCACATTCACATATTCATCTTACGCCATTTCCACCATCTCCAGCAGGACATCATCATCAAACACATCTCCCCCTCCTGCCCACTGTCAGTATTTCACAGCGACCGTTCCCTCTGTGTCACCGTCCATCACCCCGAACGTTTCCCCACTCTCCCATCGCACCATCCCATGCAATTACAGAAGCTGCAACACTTGTCCATTCATCTCTTCACTCCTCACTGTCCAATGCCCCAAACATAGCTTCCAGGTGAAGCAGCATTTCACTTGTAACCTTTCAATCTGATCTCCCGTCATTGCTGCTCATAATGCAGTCTCTTTATATTGGCGAGACCAAATAGAGATTGCTTTGAGGAACACACTCCCTCGGTCTGTAGAAATAACCCTGACCTTCTCATTGCTTCCCATTTCAATAACTTACCTTGCTCTCATGCTAACATTTCAGCCCTGGGCTTCTGCAATGTTCCAAGGCAGCACAACTGAAGCTCGAGTAACAACTCACTTTACACTTTCGAACGTTACAGCCTTTAGAAGTTAATGTACAATTTCACAATTTCACAGTCTGACCCCATTATAACTGTTTTCCAATTTCCGTACAATCTCCCTCCTGGCCTCCCTATGACCTTGTGTGGTTGTATCTTCTTTATCTTTCACCCAATAGTGAGAACCTCTTTTCCCCATTCACATCTTCATTGAAAGCTATTTCACATGATCTTCTTGTTCACCACTACTAAAAGTATGTTTATCTTTTGCCACGCCCTCTTTTACCCGTCGACCCACTCCCCACATCTGTCAAGGTATTATAAGCTACGGGCGGCACGGTGGCACAACGGTTAGCACTGCTGCCTCACAGCGCCAGAGACCTGGGTTCAATTCCTGCCTCAGGCGACTGACTGTGTGGAGTTTGCACATTCTCCCCGTTTCTGCGTGGGTTTCCTGCGGGTGCTCCGGTTTCCTCCCACAGTCCAAAGATGTGCAGGTCAGGTTAATTGGCCATGCTAAATTGCCCGTAGTGTTAGGTAAGGGGTAAATGTGGGGGTATGGGTGGGTTGCGCTTCGGCGGGGCGGTGTGGACTTGTTGGGCCGAAGGGCCTATTTCCACACTGTAAGTAATCTAATCTAAAAAAAAATAAAGCTCATTTTCCAATCCTTTTCAGTTCTGAAGAAGTGTCATACTGGACTTGAAACGCTAACTCTGTTTCTCTGTCTCTGCAGATGATGCCAGACCTGTTGAGTTTCTCTAGAAATGACTAAGCTCAGAACAAGTTTTCAGTAAAACAAATTACTATGGATACTGGAAATGAAAATGCAAAAATTGGTGGAGAAAATGGGAGCTTTGTAGAAGGGTCACTGGTCCTGAAAGATTAACTCTGCTTTCACACCACAAGATGCTGCCAGACCTGCTGAGTTTCGTCAGCAATTTCTGGTTTTGAACAAGTTTCCATTGACGTGTGTTAAAGCTGCTCAAACGCTTTGCCTAACACGGAATGCACTGTGATGTGACCGATAATGCAAGGTGCACAAATTCATTGATCTGAAACTGCATAAGGCTGTCATATCTGACACTGCAGAGCTCTTAATCTTGGTCAGGGAGAGAAACAGAGGGGAACACATTCACATCAAACACAGAAGATGGCATTGGGAGAATGGAAAATATTCAGATGCATATGTTAAGGGGTTTGAGTAAACTAACAAATTGGAGGCGTGACACCAGGGAGAGACCCTCAGCACAATGAGAATAGGAAAATGGAAGTGTTACCAAATCAGAAACCAGGCTAAGACACTTTTACAAGACTGATGGCTGCATGGGTCTTGGTGTGAACTGGGGAACAGTCAGTAGAATTGAATTGAACATATTGGAGCTCAAACTGGGCATTCATGTGGTGCGGTAGAATCACAGCAGCAGTATACAACTATAATCTGTAACATTTTCCCCAGGATAATCCCTCAGCCTACCATTAACATCAAGCTGATCTATGATTCAGTGATGAGTGCGGGTGAACATGATATGGTCGGAACCATGTGTACCTAAACCTGATGACAATCCATTAAATCTACCGCACTTGACTGGTTACATTCGAAACAGCAGGACTAACATCTGATACAGAGGGTGAAATGATCCCAAGACTAACAGATCAGATTGAAGTTCTGCAGTGCTGCCACATCCAGACATAAATGTCGATGGGCTATTAAACAACTCACTGGAGGAGAGGACTCCATAAATATCACCATCCTATATCACAGGACAGCCCTGTACATCAGTGTAAAAGACATGGTTGTATTATCTGCATCGTCCTCAGCCAGAATGTTGAGTTGATGATCCACCTCACCCTCGCCATGCTGCCCGCAGAATCACAGATCTCAGTCTTTAATCGATCTGATTTGCTGTATGTGATATGGAGAAACAGCTGAACACAGTAGATACCACAAAGGCATTTGGCCCTGACAACATTCCTGCAATGGGACTGAAGACTTGTGCTGCACAACAAGCCGTGTCCCTGGGGAAGCTGTTTCATTCCAGCTCCAACTCTTACATCTCCCTGGCAATGTGGAAATTTACTCAGCTATGTCCAATCCCAAAACAAGGGAATAAGTACTGTCTGACCATTTACCACGCCCTGAGTCCCATCGCAATCGTCACATTTGTGGGAGTTCTTTTTGACAGAGCTGTCAAGCAGCACAGAAATAACCAGCTCAGTGTGGTTTCAGAAAGGTCCCCATGTGGAGATGGTGCTGTCGTGGAAAAGTCACTGGATTACTAATCGAGACCAGGATAATGCTCTTGCAGCTGGTGGACGTTATAATTAATAAAATATCGAGATGTAAATCCTGGAGTCATTAACAGTGACCTTGAAGCCAATGTCGATTATAACCACCAATTTTCTTCCCCAATGTACTTTCAGGAAGTGAATCTCCCGTGCTTTCCTGGTCTGGCCTAAAAGTGACTCCAGACACACAGACATGTGATAAACTCTTCAATGGTCTCTGAAACAGCCACGCAAGACACTCTATTGTCTCAAACTGTTCTGGGGTCTTAAAGGATAAAACAGTTCACCCGACTCCACCCTCACTATTGGAACGGCAAATACTACAGTATTGACTCTCCAGAGATCTGCTTCCTAACATCTGAGAGCAGGTGGCAACATTTACAGAGCTTTCCCATAGACTGGACAGAAACATCGGGAACTGAGTAGGTCATTCAACACACTGAGCATCCTCCATTCTAGTTCATGGTGAAAACCTCTTCAATTCAGTTTTCCCCACACAGTGTTCATATCCTCTAGTACGTTTAAACATCATAACATGTAAAATGGGAACTACTGTATTCGCTTTGGTCCATCAATTTTGATCCACCATTCAATATACAGGCAGTTATTCAATAAGGCGTGTTTATTAAACGCAAATTCGCTGCAACACAATTACTGAATTGTGCCCCTTTCTTTATAAAGCGAGCTCCCGTTCACTGTTATGGGAGTCCATCTCTGGCACCAGCTGAAAAGCAAATCCCAGCCTCAGGATCCCTCTGTCTACCAAATGCACCCTCAGTGTGTTCAGCTAAAGCAGGAATATAATCCGCTCTGCAAGCCATGAAACTGAGCCTGAATGTGGGATTTGTAGTCTACATTTAGAAGGAAATTAATTTCAAACCGGGTGGGGAATATCTTGGAGAGAACTGGAATTCCGCATCGGCATCGTGTGGTCAGTCAGCTTGTGTGCTTTCTGGTGAAGATCTTGGTGAAAGATGCAGGGCTGTGGTCAGTGACTGTAGTGTTAAAGTGTGACATTTACACTACTAATTCATTACAGTATTTATGTATAATGAATTAGAGATTTATGTAGCCTATGCTATTGTTTGCAGGCACAGGAAGAATGTGCAAACTCCACACAAACAGTGACCCCAGACTGAAACTGAACCCAGATCTCTGGTGCTGGGAGGCAGCAGTGCTAATCACTGAGCTACCACTGTGGGCAACACAACTTGCCTGTACAATTCAATAGTCGAAATATGGCAAAACAGTAGGGAGACTCCATAAGCCCCCAAACTTGTCATTAAGCAACAGGAGGAGGACATTGAGATCTTGGGCGGCTTGGTCAGGTATAGGTGCAGGACATGCTGGCCATCGGGACTATAGTGTCGGAACATCAGGAGGACATTCAGCCCATCGTGTGTGTAATGCAGGAAGAGAATGAGTCCAATCAGCCACCCATGCCCCTTACACAGCAATTGGAGCAGATCTTTTACAGCCTCGTGCCTATTTCACGGGTACTGAAATGGACTGTCGAGGTTATGGAAAAGGATGAACTTAGAATGACCAACTTCACTCGGGAATGGAAAGGTTTGAGCAAACGATTGGGACTGAAGACAAATTGGTCGAATCTGTTATTAAGGATGAACAACAGGAGACTTTGAAAGTCAAACCATAATCCATTAAAGGCAACATGATTTTGTTAAGGATAAATCATATTTGAATGATTTTCTATTTTTTTAAAAAGTAAGACAAACAAGTTGAATAACGGGGATCTGAAAGATGTATTATATCTGGACTTCAACAAGGCAAAGCATAACATGCTTGACTAAAGATTAATATGCAAGACAAGAGCACATGGGGTTAGAACAATTTATTTGCTTGGAGAGGAAATTGGCTAACCAATAAAAACCATGATATGGAGGTGCTAGCTTTGGACTGGGTTGAGTAAGGTCAATCATTACATGGCACCAATTTATAGTCTGACGGGTTTATTTGAAAACACAAGCTTTCATTGCCCTGCACATTCGTCAGGTGTTAGAGAGAAAAGACCTTAGGCACAAAATTTATAAGGAAAAGATGAAAGAGTTGTACAACACATGCACATGAATTGAACACATCTAAGATGGCTGCTACATCTTTAATTGCTTAGAATAGCGATGCAGGTAGAGATTGATGAATATGCAAATCCAAGAGTTCCTTTCAAGTCCTGCAGGAGATACCTTCAGGTATTATTGATATAATGGAGGTGATCCCTCCAGTCAGACAACGTATTTTAGGCAAGCGATCTTGTTTGGAGTATGTATGCGTCTTCACCTGGAAGTAGTTTGGGTTTATTTCCAAAATAGGAGATCATAAAATATCTCATTGACTGACTCTACAAATTGTAAATATTTTTGAGAAAATATAATGCATCTGGAAATACAAACTGGCAAATGAAAATTCATTTTACAGATTAGATGTGTGTGTGTGTGTGTGTGTGTGTGTGTGTGTGTGTGTGTGTGTGTGTGTGTGTGTGTGTGTGTGCGCGCGCGCGCGTGTGTTTGCGTGCACGTGCATGGGTGTTTGAAAACAAGGTGCAGTGTCTGTGGAAGGGAGAGAGAGACAGACTGTGTTTGTGAGAGAGTGAGGGGGAGTATGTGTGTCTTTGGGAGGGAGAGAAAGGGTATGCGTGTGTGAGAGAGACGGGAAGTGTGTGCACATGTGAGCGAGGGGGAGTGTGTTTGTTTGCGGTGAGGAGCGGGTGAATTTGCATGGGTGCATTTAAAGGGGAGAGGGAAATGATGTGTGTCTCCTTGTTAAAACACGGGCAGATTTGGCAGATCCCTTTTCCCACACACACTGTGTGGTTTAAGTGCTTCCCGTTTCTGCAGCCTCTTTTCCATTTGTTGTTCATGTTACAGACCCAGATGCTGTAACTACAGTCTCCATGCTCCATCCAGAGTTGGTTCAGCAAATCCTCAGGTCTCCCTGAATGTATTTTGCAGCTCACAGCACAACCTCTAGCAAACCATTCCCATCACCTCCACTACCCTTTCTATAACAGGAGTCAGTCAGAACCACATCCGCATCCTTCACAATAATTCTCGACGGGTTTCCTTATGTTATGGCCCGCACAATCATCTGTGAGGAACAAACACAGGCTTTCAGTGGTCATGCACAGACCAAGTTTCAAAGACGTGTCTCAAAGCTCCTGGACCCCCTTTCCAACATGGAGCAACAGCCTGCCACATACCATTGCATTTTTTCTGAGCTTCACAATGCCAGCACTCGATACACTCGGGAGCCAAATAACAACACCAGGGAAAGGTACAGAAAAACAAATAATTAATTAACTGATAACATGTTGTGAAAATATGGATACGGAGACAGGGGAGTGGGAGTAACTGGAGAAGTGAGACAATGGTGTGTCCAATCACATAAATGAGAGCATTCAATAAAATTATTGCCAGATCACTTGAAATGGTTAGTTACATTAAATTATGAATCTGCCTCACAGAACCATCCCAGACACCATAAACTGGCACAAGGGACCAGCCAGAATGGAGAGCTATGCACACCATGCTCGTGGACTACTCTATAAACGGGACTACCTGCCCAGCATGGGGACCATTGCAAACCTTTGCCAGTAGATTGCTAATATGCTTGCACTACAAAAATGTCTTGCACGGGAAAATTTGTAACCCAGGCAAGAGTGTGTGTGTGTGTGTGTGTGTGTGTGTGTGTGTGTGTGTGTGTGTGTGTGTGTGTGTGTGTGTGTGTGTGTGTGTGTGTGTGTGTGTGTGTGTGTGTGTGTGTGTGTGTGTGTGTGTGTGTGTGTGTGTGTGTGTGTGTGTGAGTGTGTGTGTGTTGGTGGTAGTAGATATGAAAATTATTATTTGAGAGAGAATAGACATAGAGGAAATCTGTTTAAATGTGAACAACTGACAGGGCTTTGTGTCATTAACAGAGGGAGACTGAGGACCGTGTTATAGACAGAGGTGACGATGTGCTTTTGAATATTAAAGTAAAGGCATTGCCAGACCCAACAACAATATAAAGCAATCCGTACAGGATTGATGGGATTTTGGTCTGCCTTTAGATATAAGCCATGGAATACCGACTCAGATTTGGTTAAGCAGCAGCAGATTATTGGCTTTATTAAGATTGTGTATCATCGCTGAAGGTTCAAACAGGAGATGGGATGAACCAGTGAAGTATCTGCAGTTGTCAATAGTTAAAACTAGGAATGGTCAGGATATGGTGTCAGTAATCAGCTTGGGGCCAAAGGGATCACCGTAGTTGTGACTGGTCTGTTTCAGCCTCAGTTATTGGCCAGGGATGAGATGGAGTCAGAGGAAGGAAATGGAGTTTGTATCCAGAACAGAAGACAGTGACCTCCAAGCTCTCAATATTTAAATAGCAAGGGCAGTGATGCAATGCATCTTGGTTCATACCTGAAAGTGAGTAGGTCAATCAACAAGTCCCAGTGCCAGAACTAAAGAAGGAGAGAAAGAATGAACAAGTTCACTATTGTTTGTTCTGGTTTGGAGCGTGAATACTTACAGAGGAGAGTAAATAAAAATAACATTAATACAGTCGAACATGGTTAATGCAAATAATATATCGACAGTGAAACTTACCAGGGACACCAACAATAGCCAGGATAGGTTAATAAAAATATTGAATAATGTAAAGTGCATATTTGATCCGCGCTGTTAACGGCCACCAATAATATGTAGAAAAAATCCAAACATAATAGGATAAACTCCTGTCCATTGTTGGAACATTCCAGTCTATTCTTTCCAGATTCTGATCCATTGTTGTAACATTCCAGTATAACGTTCTCAGATTCTGATCCACTGTTGGAACTGTCCAGTCGAATGTTCTCAGTTTCTGATCTCTCCCTCTCCCTGGAGCAGCCGATACCTGTTAGTGCTATCGGTGGTGCTCCCTCCCATACTATGGGATAACGTATTGAATCGAGCCCTTTTGTCATTAAAAGATGGAAAATCTCCACTGGGATAATTAGAATCCATGGAGACAGACATTAGTCACAGTCACCAAACAAACAGTTTCAGTTAACCAGTTCCTTACATCATTTTACATAACACAATAAAAGGGAACATTTACTAGGTTTGGATGGAATGAATGAGAGTTGCTGAAGGATAGACCATAAATCTTTCAATCTATTTCATCTGTCTTCCTTTTATATGGGAGTATTGTTGGAACCCTGTTTATAAAAGGAGATAGGAATAAAATAACAGACGAGCTGCATAAAATGTTTGGTGGAGATGTTTCTAGATATCTTTGTGTAATTCTGCTCCAAGTTCGAAAAGCCCTGTTATCAAGTCCTTTCTTAACGTTGTGACAGCATTCAGAGCATTGAAACTGCTGCTCAGGAACAGGGAGAAACAGGAGATAGTCACTCAACTGCTCGAGCCTGGGACAGAGGAACAGGAGGCAGTCACTCAACTGCTTGTGACTGTGATACAGGGAAATCTGGAGGCTAGTGAGGCCCAGATTTCTGTTCCCCAGGAACTGGAGGAGGTGACACACTACCCACCACCGTGAGACACTGGGAGAGAAGAGGAATTGGCTTGGTACTAACACAAATATCTGAATAAGTTGCATGAACGAGCCATTCAATCCTGCTCCAACATTCTTCAAAACCATGGATGATCTGATTGTAATTCCCTCATTCCATTTTACAGAGATTCCCCTCTCTGCAGCCTCTGCTCCATTTGTTGGTCATGTTGCAGATCCAGATACTGTAACTACAGTCACCATGTTTCATCCAGAGTTGGATCACCAAAGCCTCTGGTCTTCCTTAATTTCCACAGCAGTTTAAAACACAGCCTCCAGGAAACCATCTCCCAGCATTTCCACGAACGTACAAAAACTAGATTCTAGTGGGCGGCACGGTGGCACAGTGGTTAGCACTGCTGCCTCACAGCGCCAGAGACCCGGGTTCAATTCCCGCCTCAGGTGACTCTCTGTGTGGAGTTTGCACATTCTCCCCGTGTCTGCGTGGGTTTCCTCTGGTTGCTCCGGTTTCCTCCCACACTCCAAAGATGTGCAGGTCAGGTGAATTGGCCATGCTAAATTGCCCGTAGTGTTAGGTAAGGGGTAGATGTAGGGGTATGGGTGGGTTGCGCTTCGGCGGGGCGGTGTGGACTTGTTGGGCCCAAGGGCCTGTTTCCACATTGTAAGAAATCTAATCTAGTAAAATAATCTCGAGTTAAGTCAAATGTCAGTCAAAGGCAAATGAGAAGCCTCGTCTGAATCACTAACAGTTGTGAGGATTCCTCATATTACTGAGCACATGAGCAGCAGAGAGTGATTAACACAGGCGTTCAATGAATAGGCACAGAGCAAGTTACAAAGGTGTGCCTCAAAACTGTTAAAACCCCATTATCCAACATGGAGCACAGGGCAGGACACTGGGAAGTCAAAGAAAACGGAAGCATTGCTCTTTTGAACACGGTTTCTAAGCTTCTTAGTGTTGGAAGCTGATGCTCTTGAGTGACCAACATTCAAGGACATGAAAAGATATACGACAGTGATTCACATTGAAACTGGACAATTAAAACTAGATGGCGGGGAAGCAGTTCAAACACCAACAAATGGGAGGGAATTGGGAAAGAGACAGAGGGAGAGAGACTCTGAGTCAGTGTTATGGAAGGATGTGTTTGCAGGTTTCAGAATGCTGTAATGAAGACATTTCGATCATATCTAGCAACATAGGTTAGCATGTCCGGGAATGATGAATTAATACGATATTGGAGCAAGGTCAGATAGAGTCAGAGTCTCGGAGATGTACAGCACAGAATAAGACGCTACAGTCTAACTCATCGATGCCGATGGGATATCCCAAATTAAATTAATCACATTTGGACAATGTCGATGTAAACCCTTCCTCTTCACGTACCCATCCAAATATCATTTAGACGTTCTAATTGTAAATATCCTCCACCACCTCCCCTGGCAGCTCATTCCACACATGCACCACCCTCTGTGGGAAAGAAGTTGCTCCTTAGGTCATTTTTAAATATTTTCCCTCTCATTGGAAATCCATGCCCTCCAGTGTTGGGGAAAAAGACCTTTGCTATGCATACTTTACATGCTCCTCACGCAACAGGAATAAAATAACCCAATCATCAAAGTTTGTGAGAACACAATCTACTCGCACTCTCCCTATAGCTCCAATCCTGGCAACATCCTTGTAAATCTTTTCTGACTCCCTTCAAGTTTCACAATTTATTTCAAAAGGAAGGAGACCAGAATTGAATGCAGTACTCCAAAAGTGGCCAAAGTAATGTGCTGTACAGCAGCAACATGACCACCCAATTCATATAGTCAAAGCACTGGCCAATAAAGGCAAGCATACCAAATGCCTTCTTCACTATCCTACCGAACTGCGACTCTACTTTCAAGAAACTATGAACCTGCATTCCAAAGTCTCTTTGTTCAGCAACATTCCCCAGGACGTTAGCATGAAGTGTACATGTCCTACCCTGAATTGCATTTCCAAACTGCAGCACGTCCCATTTGTCTAGATTAAAAACCACCTGCCAATTGTCAGCCCATCTGCCCTTCTGAACAAGATTCCATTGTACTCTGAGGTAAACCTTCTTTGCTGTCCACTACACCATAATTTTGGGTTTCATCTGTAAACTTAGCAACTATTGCTGCAATGATCACATCCAAATGATTTATGTGAATAGTGAAAAGCAGTGGAGCCAGCACTAACCCTTGTAGCACACCAATGGTCACAACCCTCCTTTTCGAAAAACAATTCTTCACCACCACCCTCTGTCTCCTGCCTTCAGGCTAATTCTGTATACATATGGCTAGTTCTCCCTGTATTTCATATGAACTAAACTTGTCAACCAATCTACCATGCAGGAAGTTGGCAAATGCCTTACTGAAGTCCATACCAACAATATACACCTCTGCCTAAATGAATCCTCATAGTCACTTCTTCAAACATACTCAGTCAATTTAGTGAGACACGACTTTGCATGCTTCGGTCCATGTGGCCTATCACTTATCAGTTCTTGCTTTTCAAAATCCATGCAAACCTTGTGCCTCATAATCCTTAACAACAGCTTGCCCTCCACTGAAGTCAGGCTCACTAGCTTTTCCTTACCATCCTTCTTAAACGTTGTCAATAATCACACAAAGTTCACAAGTCTCCTATCTTCCGGTACCTCATCTGTGACAATTGACGATACAAATATCTGAGCAAGGGGCCCAGCAATCACTTCATTCGCTTCCCACAGAGTTCTCGGGTCCATCTGATCAGGTGCTGAAGATTTTCCCACCTTTACGGGTTTACGAACTCCAACATCTCCTCCTCTGTAATACAGGCACTTTTCAACATGTCGCGGTTTATTTCCAAAGTTCTTTAGCTTGCATATCCTTCTGCATAGCCAATACCGACACACGATGCTTGTTTAGTATCGCCTCCACCTCCTGCGGTTTTGTACATCGGCAACTTTGCTGATCTTTAAGTGGACGAAACTCTCCTGAGTTATTCTTTTGTCCTTAATGTATGTGTAGAGTCCCTTTGGTTTCTCCTTATCCCTATTTGCCAGAGCTATCTCATGTCCCTTTTATGGCCTCTGGATTTCTCTCTTATGTATACTCCTACTGGCTTTAGACTTTTCTCGACAGTCACTTCAAATCTGGAATTAAGAGCCAATTGACGATGATGAATCCATTTTCGATTTTTGGAAAAACCCATCAGGTTCGCTGATGGCCTTGAAGGAAGAAAACTGCCTCCTTACCAGGCCTGTGTTACATGTGACTCCAGACCGACAACCATGTGTGTGACTCGTAACTGGATTAGTGGTGCTGGAAAAGCACAGCAGTTCAGGCAGCATCCGAGGAGCAGCAAAATCAACGTTTCGGGCAAAAACCCTTCATCAGGAATAAAGGCAGAGAGCCTGTAGCGTGGAGAGATAAGCGAGAGGAGAGGGGAGGTGGGGAGAAAGTACCATAGAGTACAATAGGTGAGGGGGGAGGGGATGAAGGTGATAGGTTGGGGGCGGGGGGAGGGTAGAGTGGATAGGTGGAAAAGAAGACAGGCAGGTAGGACAAGTCAGGACAAGTCATGGGGACATTGCTGAGCTGGACGTTTGGAACTAGGGTGAGGTGGGGGAAGGGGAAATGAGGAAACTGTTGAAGTACTCATTGATGCCCTGGGGTTGAAGTGTTCCGAGGCGGAAGATGAGGCTTTCTTCCTCCAGGCATTTGGTGGTGAGGGGGCGGCGGTGAAAGAGGCCCAGGACCTCCATGTCCTCGGCAGAGTGGGAGGGAGAGTTGAAATGTGACTCGTAACTGCTCGCTGGGAAATTAGTAATGGGTAATGAATGCAGGTCCAACCGGTGATACCGTCAACCCGTGAATGAGTACTGAAAAAAAACTTGACTCCTGCTCTCCCTACCTGACATATGCTTCCCTCTTATCCGTGACCAGACACTCAATTTCTCCCGTCCTCCAGCATTCCTTACACCTACCAGCTTTACCCTTCACCCTAACAGGGACAGACTGTCTCTGTGATTTTGACATCTCCTTTTTGAAGGCTTCCCTCTTCTCAGCTGGCCCCGTAACTGCGAATATCTGTTCCAATCCAGTTGGAAGTTCTTGCTAATATCATCAAAATTGGCCTTTCTCCAACTTAGAGCGTTACCTTTTAGACCCAGTTCATCCTTTTCCATCTCTATTTTGAAACTAATAGAATTATGATTATGTGTCTCAAAGTGGTTCCCCACTGATAGGTCAGTCTCCTTCCCTGCCATATTTCCCAAGGGGAAGGTAACGTTGAGATCCTTCTCTGTGATGGAGAGCATTGATCAAGCAGCTGCAGCGTTGTAACTGGGATTGGGGTCAACATTGTCTTCGTCTCATTGGGCTGGATCGAATCATAATTTATCTCAGGGCCATTTTCTTTGATTGTGACAGAGGGATTGTCTGCACAAGGTCGAGCTAGTTTCCTGGTGCTACCTTATCGAACTCACCTCATTAACTACCTACCACATCTCATAGTGTCCCTCTCATTCAATACCAGCCCTATTCTCCCACCCATCATGGCTTTAGGCACTCACCATCGCACTGTTGCCCTGGGTATTCCGTGATCCCTGGCACTGGTGCCATCTTTAAAAGGCCAGTTGAGCTTTTTTGATGTCGGAGCTGGTTTGTACAGTTTACCCTGAGCATGGCAGATAAGGGGCAATTACACCACAGTTTGTCGACAGGGGCACAGAGTTCCTGGTAGATGGGCTAGTACAGAGGGGGACCATTCTCTTCCAAGAAAGGGTCACACTCTCAGACCCACCGAGCATGGTCTGAGCTCCCCACTCAGGTCAGTGCAGTTTTTGAGGTCTGAAGAAATGTCTACCAATACAGGACAAGCATCAATAACCGTCTCCGCTCTGTTAGGATAAGTGTCACCGTATTCCCTCTGCTTCCTCACACTCACTGTATATGTGTTGCAGCAGCGACCCAGAACAACATTCATGCTCCACCACTCTCACTGCTGCTTGCAGTACCTTCCCTCTCTTTCTCTCTCCCCATTATTCGCCCCCACCACCCCCACACTAATAACATTGCATGGATACAACACTGTGGACTGACTCCCTCCAGACACCTCACCATTTCTCCCCCCACCTACACCAGCACTAACAGCAGAGGTACCCACTCGCACCCTCCGTCCCTCCGTCCCTCCCTTTCTCCCATTCCAGGAGAAACAGCCTGGAATAGGACAGTAAGTGTCAAGCCGAGTGGTGGAGTGCCCGATATCCGTTCCCTCACGTCCCCCCTCGCCCTGCCATGTTCGGGGGAACCTGGTACAAGCCGGAGAGGACTGGGACGCCTCGAGTGGAGATTCTGAAACGTCCCAGCAACCGAGTAAGGAGCAATGTTCAGTGAAGGGCAATTCTCACTTTAAACCCACTGGCACCTCCGTTTCCCCCCGGCTCAACTTAGAAGCCGTGGCCCTGATGCCATCTCCCTTTTGTGTTGAGCTGGTACAAATGGAATCCCCACGGTCTCGGTGGGCAGGAGGGTGGGCTCACAACACATCGTCACCACCACCTCCCAGGAAGGGAGCACGGATTCTCCATCCTACACCTCCTCCTATAAACAGCTCAGATACTGAAACGAATCTGTGAGATTTACTGCTCTCCCCACTTGTCCTGACATCTTCAACAATCTGTGTTCATATACACCCAGCGCCCTTTGCTCCTGCACGTCCTTTGTAACGGTACAGCCTGTTTTATATTGTCTTTCAATGTCCTTCCTACTAAAGAGCATCACCTCACACTGTGCTGCATTGATCCTCATCTGCCATACACCTGAACACGACACCAACACATAACTTGTCTCTTGAAGTTCCACACCGTCCTCAACAAACTTCACAATTCTTTCAGGTTTGGTATCTGCAAATATTGAAATTGTCCCACAGTGACACTCCACTCAAAAATACTGACACACACCAAACAGAGCGAGTGAAATATTGACACACTCTTCAGGTCTATATTACTGTCAATGTATAGAGAGTGCCTCTATGTGTCTGTATTCGTGTGTGTATCTGTGTGGGACGGGTCTGGAAGTTTCTGTTGTGTTCAAAGTGATGTAATATACCTCGATATGAATTCTGAGTAAGGATCACTCGATCCAAAACGTCAACTTTCATTTTTGTCCAAAGATGCTTCCAGAGCTGCTGAGATTTCTCTTGTTTTCAATCTCTGTTGCACCCCCACCCCGATCCCCCACCCCCCACCCCACTGTAATCGTGGTGCTAAAGTGTGTAAACGATCAGGGATTCAGTCTGAGAGGGAGATAGGGAGGGCAGGAGCTCGCAGCAAAATCCAACCTGAATTTTTATTGCACCAAACACGCACACATGCATACACGCACATGCACACGCTCGGTTGGTTTGGAGAGGATTGTCATTGTATTTAGGCCCACAGAGTGGTACATGTTCGTGTGGAGAAATGTCTGCGCTCCTTCTGCAATGTGGAAATGTTTTGTCACTGGGTAGTATTTCCAATACACAGTTTACACATTAAAGCATATTTCCATTGCAATTATATCCAAGCAGTTCCGAGTGAGCCACTTTCCAAGGCGATGAGATTAATTTTAATGCACTTCCTGTAACTTGGAATTTTTCATGATTTACTCTTACAAGTAATCTTACATTTGAGAAAGGATTGAAAAGACCAAAACGAGACCAGCAGAGTGTGGGCTTGTATCACTTTTAGAAAAGAGGGAAATGGAGAGGAAGGGAGAGTGGTTTTGACCCAGTTTCAGTGATTCACACCAAAAACCAGAAGAGTTCCCATTGCACAGAGATGCAGAGACAGAGATCCACACACTAATGCAGGAACACATGTAACAAGCACAGAGAGATCGACATGCAAACAGAGGTTAACAGAGACATATATAGATACACAGGAAAAGACAAACATGAACAGAAATATGCAGACACATACTTGGACATGCAAACACATATAGACTCATCGAGTTATACAAGGTATTTGCAAACAGGCCTTTCGGCCCATACAGTCCATGCTGACCATAATCCCAAACTAAACCAGTCCCACCTGCCTGCGCATGGCCCAGATTTGTCCAAATGTTCTCTTATTCTTGTACATAACCAAATGCGTTTTAAATGTTATAACTTCACCCACAATCCCTCACTTCCTCAGAAAGTACATTCCCTTCACGAACCACATGCTGTGTAAAAATGAATCACCTCACAGGTCCTGATCAGGTGGACCCAATAAATTTGTAGGAAGCTAAGGAAGTGATTGCTGGGTCCCTTGCTGAGATGTTGTCATCATCAATAGCCACAGGTGAGATGCTGGAAGTCATGAGTTTGAGTAAAGTTTTGCTATTAAACAAAATGGAAAGAAAAAGCCAAGAACTATAGATTGGGGAACCTGACATCAGTGATGGGCGCGGTGTTGGAGGGAATAATGAGCTACTGGATTAAAATGCATTTGGAAAGGTAAGGACCGATTAGGGATAGGCCAAAGTGAGGACTGCAGATGCTGGAGATCAGAGTCTAGATGAGAGGGGTACTGGAAAAAGCACAGCAGGTCAGGCAGCATCTAACGAACAGGAAAAGCGACGATCTGGACAAAAGCCCATTATATGCATCGTGAAATTGGGGTGTGCGTGGATAATCATGTCACACTAATTTGATTTTGTTTTTGTTGAGAAGTAACGGACAGGATTGATTATGGCAGAACGCTGGATGCGATCTATATGGACTTCAGTTAGGCATTCGAGATAGCTCCCCATGGAGACTGGTTAGCAAGATTAGATCACATGGAATACAGGGAGAATTACCCAGTTGGATACAGAACTGGCTCAAGGGTAGACGACAGAGGGTTGTGGTGGAGGGTTGTTTTGCAGACTGGAGGCCTGTTACCAGTGGAGTGCCACAGGGATTGGCGCTGGGTCCGCTACTTTTCGTCACTTATATAAATGATTTCGATATGAACATAGGACAGTTAGGACGTTTGCAGATGACACCAAAATTGGAGGTGTAGTGGCCAGCAAAGAAGGTTATTTCAGATTACGACGGGATCTTAATCAGATGGGCCAATGGGCCGAGGAGTGGCAGACAGAATTTAATTTGGATAAATGTGAGATGCTGCATATTGGAAAGGCATATCAGGGCAGGACTTATACACTTACTGGGAGTTTTAAATGTTATAACTTCACCCACAATCCATCACTTCCTCAGAATCCTGGGGAGTGTTGCTGAACAAAATGATCTCAGAGTACAGATTTATACTTCCTTGAAAGTGGATTTGCAGGTAGATAGGGCAGTGAAGAAAGTATTTGATATGTTATTGGTCAAGTGCATTGTGTATATGCGTTAGGAGACTGCACTGCGCCTGTACAGTACATTGATTTGGGCCACTTTTGGATGACTGTATGCAATTCTGATCTCCCCGCTGTGTAGGAAACA
This sequence comes from Chiloscyllium punctatum, assembly GCF_047496795.1. Classification (NCBI taxonomy): domain Eukaryota; kingdom Metazoa; phylum Chordata; class Chondrichthyes; order Orectolobiformes; family Hemiscylliidae; genus Chiloscyllium; species Chiloscyllium punctatum. The sequence goes on along the minus strand of NC_092769.1, from coordinate 29,629,861 downwards.
TGTTGTCAAACTCGAAAGGGTTCAAGAAGGGTTTACATTGCCATGATTGGAGGGTTTGAGTTATAGGGAGAGGCTGAATAGGCTGAGCCTGTGTTCCCTGGAGAATCAGAGGAGGAGGGTTGATGTTAGAGGTTAATAGAACATAGAACATAGAACAATACAGCACAGAACAGGCCCTTCGGCCCACGATGTTGTGCCGAACTTCTATCCTAGATTAAGCACTCATCCATGTACCTATCCAAATGCCGCTTAAAGGTCGCCAATGATTCTGACTCTACCACTCCCACGGGCAGCGCATTCCATGGCCCCACCACTCTCTGGGTAAAGAACCCACACCTGACATCTCCCCTATACCTTCCACCCTTCACCTTAAATTTATGTCCCCATGTAACACTCTGTTGTACCCGGGGAAAACGTTTCTGACTGTCTACTCTATCTATTCCTCTGATCATCTTATAAACCTCTATCAAGTCACCCCTCATCCTTCGCCGTTCCAACGAGAAAAGGCCGATAACTCTCAACCTATCCTCGTACGACCTATTCTCTATTCCAGGCAACATCCTGGTAAATCTTCTCTGCACCCTCTCCAAAGCTTCCACATCTTTCCTAAAGTGAGGCGACCAGAACAGCACACAGTACTCCAACTGTGGCCTCACCAAAGTCCTGTACAGCTGCAACATCACTTCACGACACTTGAATACAATCCCTCTGCTAATGAACGATAATACTCCATAGGCCTTCTTACAAACTCTATCCACCTGAGTGGCAACCTTCAAAGATCTATGTACATAGAGCCCAAGATCCCTCTGTTCCTCCACCTGACTAAGAACCCTACCATTAACCCTGTATTCCGCATTCTTATTTGTTCTTCCAAAATGGACAACCTCACACTTGGCAGGGTTGAACTCCATCTGCCACTCCTCAGCCCAGCTCTGCATCATATCTAAGTCCCTTTGCAAACGAAAAATGCCCTCCTCACTGTCCACAACTCCACCTATCTTCGTATCATCTGCAAATTTACTGACCCACCCTTCGACTCCCTCATCCAAGTCATTAATAAAAATTACAAACGGCAGAGGACCCAGAACTGATCCCTGCGGAACTCCACTTGTAACTGGGCTCCAGGCTGTATATTTACAATCTACCACCACTCTCTGACTTCGATCAGTTAGCCAGTTTTCTATCCAATTGGCCAAATTTCCCTCTATCCCATGCCTCCTGACTTTCCGCATAAGCCTAGTATGGGGAACCTGATCAAATGCCTTACTAAAATCCATGTACACTACATCCACTGCTCTACCCTCATCCACATGCTTGGTCACCTCCTCGAAAAATTCAATAAGACTTGTAAAGCAAGACCGACCCTTCACAAATCCGTGCTGGCTGTCCCTAATCAAGCAGTGTCTTTCCAGATACTCATAAATCCTATCCCTCAGTACCCTTTCCATTACTTTGCCTACCACAGAAGTAAGACTAACTGGCCTGGAATTCCCGGGGTTATCCCTATTCCCTTTTTTGAACAAGGGCACAACATTCGCTACTCTCCAGTCCACGAGTACCACCCACGTTGACTGTGAAGACGAGAAGATCATTGCCAACGGTACTGCAATTTCCTCTCTTGCTTCCCACATAATCCTAGGATATATCCCGTCAGGCCCGGGGGACTTGTCCATCCTCAAGTTGTTCAAAATGTCCAACACATCTTCCTTCCTAACAAGTATCTCTTCTAGCTTACCAGTCCGTTTCACACTCTCCTCTTCAACAATACGGTCCCTCTCGTTCGTAAATACTGAAGAGAAGTACTTGTTCAAGACCTCTCCTATCTCTTCCGACTCAATACACAATCTCCCACTACTGTCCTTGATCGGACCTACCCTCGTTCCCGTCATTCTCAGGTTTCTCACATACGCATAAAATGCTTTGGGGTTATCCCTGATCCTATACGCCAAGGATTTTTCATGCCCTCTCTTAGCTCTACTAATCCCTTTCTTCAGGTCCTTCTGGCTATCCTGTATCCCTCCACTGCTCTGTCTGAACCATGTTTCCTCAACCTTATGTAAGCCTCCTTCTTCTTCTTTACTAGACATTCAACCTCCCTGGTCAACCAAGGCTCCCTCAAATGACCATTCCTTTCCTGCCTGGTAGGTACATACATATCAAGGACACGTCGTATCTGCTCCTTGAAAAAGTTCCACATTTCCACCACATCCTTCCCTGACAGCATATGCTCCCAACGTATGCTCCTCAAATCCTGTCTTACAGCATCGTTATTTCCCTTCCCCAATTGTAAAATCTACCTTGTTGTACGCACCTATCTCTCTCCATAACCAAGGTGAAAGTCGCAGAATTGTGGTCACCATCACCAAAATGTTCACCCACTAACAAGCCCACCACTTGTCCCGGTTCATTACCGAGTACCAAATCCAATATGGCCTCCCCTCTGGTTGGACAATCTACATACTGAGTTAGAAAAGCTTCCTGGACACACTGCACAAACACCACCCCGTCCAATCTACTTGATCTAAAGAGCTTCCAATCAATATTTGGGAAGTTGAAGTCGCCCATGACTACGACTGTGTGGCTTCTGCACCTTTCCAAAATCTGTTTCCCAATCTGTTTCTCCACATCTCTGCTGCTATTGTGGGGCCTATAGTAAACACCCAACAAGGTGACTGCACCTTTCCTATTTCTGACTTCAGCCCGTACTACCTCCAGAGGCAGATCCCCCTCAAACTTCCTTTCCGCAGCCGTTATACCATTTCTAATTCGCAATGCCACCTCCCCTCCTTTTTTACCACCCTCCCTAATCTTACTGAAACATCTGTAACCAGGAACCTCCAACAGCCATTCCTGTCCCTCATCTATCCACGTTTCCGTGATGGCCACAACATCGTAGTCCCAGGTACCGATCCACACTTTAAGTTCATCCACTTTATTTCTGATATTCTGAAGGTTAGTAAAATCATGGGTACAACGAATAGATTGAATAGCCAAAGTCTTTTCCCTAGGGTAGTGCAGTCAAAAACTAGATGGCAAAGGTTTAAGGTTGAATGGGAAAGACAAGAAAGGGCTCTAATGGGCAATATCTTCATGTAGAGGATGGTCCGTGTGTAATGAGCCTCCAGAGGAAGGTATTGAGGCTGGCACAATTACAACATTTAACAGGCATCTGGATGGACAAATGAATGGGATGGGTTTCGATGGAAATTGACCAAATGCCGGCAAATGGGAGGAGAATAATATTTGCTGTCTGGTTGCCATGGACACGTTGGACCAAAGGGTCTGTTTCCATGCTATACAGCTCTATGACGCCATGTCTTTTAACACACTTTCTCCTCTTTTCTTAAAACAATCCCCCACTCCAGGGAAAAGACGCCTTCCATTCAACATTACCGATACCTCTTATGATATTATCAACCTCTAAAAGGTTAATTCTCAACCTCCTACGCTCCAGTAGAAAATGTCCGAGTCTGTTGAGCCTGTCCTTATATGCAAGCACTCCATTCCCAGCAACATCCTGATAAATGTCTTCTGAACTCTCCCGAACTTGATAATATTCTCGATATAACAGGGCGAACAGAAATGCACAAAGTCCTCCAGGACATGCCTCATGGATGTCCTGTGCAAAGTGAAAATACCGTCCCAACACCTGTACTCAAAAGACAGTCCACTGCTATTCGTCATTTATATAAATGATTTGGATGAGAACATAGGAGATTTCGCTAGTAAATTTGCAGATGGCATCAAAATTGGAGGTGTAGTGAACAGTTAAGAACGTTACCACAGAGTAAAATGGAATCTTGTTCAGATGGGCCAATGGACTGAGGAGTGGCAGATGGAGGTATATTTAGATTAATGTGAGGTGCTAAATCTTGAAAAAGCAAATCAGCGCATGCCTTATATATGATAAAGTCGTGGACAGTGTTGCTGAACAAAGAGACCTTGGAGTACGGGTCATATTTCCTTGAATGTAGAGTTGCAGGTAGATAGGATAGTGAAGTAGGTGTTTAATATGCATTCCTTTATTGTTCAAACCACTGAGTGCAAGAGTTGGGAGGTCATGTTGCGGCTGTGCAGGACATTGGTTAGGCCACTTTTGCAATATTGCGTACAATTCTAGTCTCATTCCTATCGGAAAGATGTTGTGAAACTTGGAAAGTTGCAGAAAAAATTGACAAAGATGTTGCCAGGGCTGGAGGATTTTAGCTGTACGGAGAGCCGGAATAGGCTGAGGCTGTTTTCTCTGAATCATTAGCGGCTGAAAGGTGAATTATAGAGGTTTATAAAATCATGAGAGGCATGCATTGGGTAAATAGACAATGTTTTTTCCCCGGGGTAAGCGAGTCCACAATTAGAGGGCATAGGTTTAAGATGAGAGGGGAAAGACTTAAAAGGGACCACAGTTGGCAATTTTTATGCTTAGAGGGTGGTATGTGTATGGAATGAGTTGCCAGAGGCTGGTAAAAATAAAGTATTTTAAAAAACATCTGAATGAGTATATAAATAGGAAGGGTTCAGACGGATATGGGCAGGTGTTGGCAAAATTGACAAGATTAGGTTAGGGTATCTGGTCGACATGGACAAGTTGTACCAGCGGGTCAGTTTCCGTGCAGTACATCTCTATGACTATGTCTATATAATGAAGAACATCAAGTGAAACACCTTCATAACCCCCCTGTCTACATATGAAGCAAACTTCAAAGAATTATGCCTGAAACCCTAGGTTGCTCTGTTCGACAACACTACCAATGGCTCAACATTTAATTGTATATGTGTTTTTTTAGTTTGTTTTACCAAAGTACAATACCTTGCATTTATCAACATTAAACTCCATCTGCAATTCTTTAGCCCAGTGAGTGATAATACTGGGGAAGAAAGGCTGAAAAGTAATCAGTTACCTTGTATCATGTAATGGTTTTAGGAAGAGGTCAGTCACACGTTAGAGCTGGGAAACAGTGATCGGTGTTTCAGGCCAGAAAGTATGCTCTGTCTTTGTCTCTAATGTTCAGTGTTGATATTTATTCGAGATCCTTCGCAGTGCAGAGTGTGTCTGTAGGATTTCATTCCCTCATATTGCAGACTACAGATAATAGCCATTTAAAGTGGAAATGATAGACAAGTATTTAAAGATGTTCATAGTTTATCTCGAAGGCAGAACATATAAACTCGACATCCTACGATTGTGGCAAGTACCTTGCATTTTTTAACAACGTTATTATTTTAACTAAGTAATTCAGTAGAGTGAACCAGATTTCAATAAATCCATACAGATCTGGAAGCTGGCATTTATAGTTAGAAGTTTGGGCATGGTTTAGATTTTGTGCAATTGGTAGTATCCCTGCCTCTGAGGCAGAGCTCTGGATTCTATTCCAATTCCTGAACTTGTCTGGTAGTGTCCCTAGATCGAGACCAGATTGTCTGGATTCAGGTGCAGCATGTCACAACAGGCTGATGAACGAACACACAGGAGAATAATGCTTCAACTTTTGGGGCTATAGTGGAGTGGTGGTATTGTCCCTACCTCTGGCCCCCATAGGTCTAAGTTCTCATCCATCTAGAGGTGTTTGATAATATGACTGAACGCGTTGACTAAAACGATTTTAAAATTGTGGTTTGATCGAGATGGAAGAGGTGTCAGTATTGAATTTCAGAATTTAAGCCCCGGATGCCTGAAAGCACAGACCCTGGGTGAGAGGAACATTAGCACCTTCTCGAGGTCTATAAATTCCTGAGGTGCTTGGATAGGGGGTGAGTAGTCAAGATCATTTCTCCATGCTTGGAAGTCGAAAATTAGAAGGCATAGATTTAATGTGAGAGGGGAAAGATTTTAAAGTGACGTCGGGGCAACGTTTTCACTCAGAATGTGGAGTGTGTACAAAATGAACTGCAAGAAGAAGTGATGGAGGCAGGTATAATTACAACATTTAAAAGGCACCCAGATGGATATATTGATAGGAAGGATTTAGAATGATATGTTCCAATTGCTGGCAAATAGATTAGATTCCCTACAGTGTAGCACAAGTCCACACCAACTCTCTGAAGAGTTACCCCCCCAGAACCATCTCACCACATTTACCCCGACTAATGCACCTGACATAATGTGCAACTTAGCAAGGCCAATTCACATAAGCTGCACAATTTTGTACTGTGAGAAGAAACCCACGCAGACACAGCGAGAATGTGCAAACTCCACACAGTCAGTCAGCTGTGCCAGCAATCAAACTCAGGTCCCTGGTATTGTGAGGCAGGAGTGCTAACCACTGAGCCACTGCACCACCCCAAGTAGGGCACGATTAATTTCAGAAATCAGGTTGGCATGGACGAGTTGGTCAAACGTGTTTGCTTCGGTGCTGTACAACTCTTCAAATTCATCAAGCCATTTGATCAAGGTCCCTGTGTAATCTTCATTGTCCACAATATAGCAAAACTTGGTTTCATCCACAATCTTTCTAACCACACCTTCTATAATTTTCATCTGAATCATTTGTCTAAATGTCAAAACAAAAATGGATTCAGCACAAGTCCCTGTGGAACACCACCGTGCACAGTGTCACAAAGCTGGTCCCTTTTCTCTAAAAGCTTCCTTTCTCAAAGATACTGTGTCCTTGATTTCTTTTTTAGAGGTGTCGTAAATAGTTCCCAGCTCCAAGGTGACTGGTTTGGTACAGAGATTAAAGGGTTTTGTGATTAAAGGTATAATGAAAGGGGAGTGATCAGCTCTCTATGTGAGCAGTTCAGTCCAGAACTAATTTGCAGTCTAGCTGATTGGACAGGGTCTCTCTCTCTCTCTCTCTCTCTCTCTTTCTGCCCTTCTAACTTTAAAGTCCAATCATTTGTTCCATTTATACTGTTTTAAGGGGGGTTTGCTTATTGGGATGGTTGTGAGCTGCCAGAACAGCTAATTAAGTCTAGTTTGAATAGATTGAGTTCTGTAGGGGTTCTTTATTCTGGTCTTTGTGTGTAGTTTTGTGAATATTTTTTGTCTATTTTAAAACCTGATAATTTTCACTGTGCACTCATTGAAACAAATTACAAAGTTATTGTCTTCACTGCCTACTCAAGAATATTTTGAGTGGGCTGGCCTAGTCCATAACAACAGGCCTCCAGTCTGAAAAACAACCGTCCTCGATAATGCTGTCTCCTGCTATTAGGTAAACATACACACACACACAGACACGTACACGACAAACACACACATACACACACACCCAGACACACACAAAGAGACACACGCAAAGACGCACATACACAGATACACACACAAAGACTCGCACACAGAGACACACAGACACATGCACACGCACAGACACACACAGAGACAACACATGCACACAGACACACATGGACGCACAAAGACACACACACACACATACACACGGATACACACGTGCATGCGCTTGCTGCGCACACACACATTTTAGAGTCGTTAGGACATAACTTGATCAGTTATGATTAAAGATGGGCTCAAGGCTTGGTGTGAGAGGGTAGTAGATCTGACTTGAAAAACATTTCAGCCATGATGAATAGTTCTGTAGACTGGATGGGCCAAATGGGCTTTTTACCGCTCTAATTCTGTACGCAGTATAGTACATGCATCCGTCTGTGTTAGTGCGTGTATTTGCGGGTGCATGTTTGTCTGTGTGTCCGAGTTTTTGTGTTCCTGTGTTTTTGTGAGGTTGAGTGTGTCTGAGTGTGCACCTCTGTGTGTGTGTTTGAGTGTGCCTGTGTGTGTTTGCCTGTGTGTGTCTTTGAGTTTGTCTATGTGTGCCTGTGTATGAATCTGTGTGTGTCTGCATATGTTTGTGTTCTTCATTACTTTTAGTAATGGAAATATCAATGTACATTTTTGTAATTTCTACACTGTTTGTCATTCATCTTTACATCATTTCTTGAAGAACTTTGTTTTAGTCATGAATTTGTTATTTTAACAGAGAAGGAAATCTGCATGACTTCTTCCTAGGACGACCATGACCCAATGTGTGACCTATATTATAAGCCATATCATCAAACTGGTAACACCGATAATTTGATGTGACCAATGGAGGAGTAGCAGTAGAAAAGGAAACAGTTACTCAACAACCCAAGGAACTCTGGACCGGTGAGCCTGACATCAGTGGTGGGTGAGTTGTTGGACGGGATTCTGAGGGATAGCCAATTGCATGCATGTTCAAAGGCAAGGCTTGATTGGGGATAGTCACCACGGCTTTTTGCATGAGAAATCGTGTCACACTAATTTGACTGAGTATGTTAAAGAGATGACAAAGCAGATTGATGAAGGCAGTGTTGTAGATGCTTTCCATATAGACTGGAGCAAGTTCTTCGACAAGATTCTGCATATTAGGCAAGTTAGTAAGGTTAGGTCACATGGGAAACAGCGCACCCAAGACAATTGAATAAAAAATTAGATTGAAGGAAGTCGACAGAGGTTGGTAGAGGATTGCTTTTCAGACTGGAGTCCTGTGAACAGTAGTGTGCCAGAAGGATCAATGCTGAGCCCACTGCTTTTCATCATTTATATAAATGATGTGGATGTGACCATAGGTAGTAAGGGTAGCAAGTTTGAAGATTGCACCAACATTTTCGGTGTTGTGGGTAATGAAGAAAATTATCTCAGAGTGCAATGAGACCTCGATCAGATGGGCCCATGGGCTGACGTTTGGCAGATGGTGTTTGATTCAGATAAATGTGAAGTGCTGCATTTTGGGAAGCAAATTGGGGTACTTAATGGAAATTTATTGGAGGATGTTGCTGAGCAACGAGACGGAGAAATGTAGTGCAACGCTCCTTCAAAGTGAATAGTATAGTGAACAAGGTGTTTGGCATGTTTGCCTTCATTTGTCAGAGCATTGAGTTTCGGAGTTGGGATGTCATGTGACAGCTGTACAGGATGTCAGTGAGGCCACATTTTGGAATACTGTGTGCAGTTCTGGTCTCCCTGCTGTACGAAGGTTGCTGTGAACCTTGAAAGGGTTCAGAAAAGATTTATAAGGATGTTGCCAGATTTGGAGAGTTTGAGCTATAAGCAGAGGCTGAATAGGCTAAAGCAGTTTTCCCTGCAGAATTACGGCGTTAGGGCTGACCTTATAGAGGTGTATAAAATCATAAGGGGCATGAATTTTGTAAAAGCCCAAGGACTATTTCCCAGAATAGGGGATTCCAAAAATAGAAGGTATAGTTTTAAGGTGCGAGGGGAAATATTTTAGATGGAACTTAGAGCAATATTTTTCATACAGAGGGAGGTGTGCATATGGAATCATCTGCCAGAGGAAGTGATGGAGTCTGGCATTTTGATGGGTATCTGAATAAGGAGGTACAGAGGAATATGAGCCAAATGCTGACAAATCAGACTCGATCAGATTGGGATGTCTGGTCAGCACGGACAAATTTGCATGCTGTAAGACTCTTACAAGAGGGATGAGGAGATATTCTAAGCAGGCATTTCATGTGGCAATTCTCTTCCGCACAAGTTTGAGATGCCCCTTTGTTTACATTGATTCAAAGCTGAGTTAGTTAAATATTTGGCAGAGAAGTGAGTCATGGATAACGGGATGCAGTCAGGGAAGGGGGGTTGTGACCATAACCTGATCAACCACAATCTTAGTGCCTGTTGGAGAAGGCTGAAAGTGTCTAATGGCCCATTTCTGCTCCTCAGTCCCATGTTTCTGTGTTCCATTCAGTCCCTCAAACCTGCTTGACAGGGACAGTTAGAGGCTACTTACTGCGATACCCTAGTGCACAAAAATACAGGAGACCATTCAGCCCCTCAAAACTGTCACACACAATTTGGGCTGGTTTGGAAAATGTAATTGGAAAACCCAGGTTGGGTATCAAAGAGGTCGCTCATCTCTCTTTATAGAGCTTCCCCTCTCTGCGACATGTACTTCATATGTTGGTCATGTTGTAGACCCAGTTTCACTGTGAATACAGCCCCAACACCTCAGCAAGAGATGGTCCAGACAATCTGGCAACATTCAATAACAGAGCCTCCAGGAAAATAACACCCTCTACTTTCCAATAATAGAATGTGAGAACCCCACAACCAGGGGTATGTCATTCATCCACACGCCCCCCTCCCCCCGCAAGCATGTCTTCACCCACAATAAGATCATAAGGTATAATATCCTCTTTCATGTCCAATTCTTCACAGCCCTCAACTCTGATTGGTCATATAGCACTCCTTACCCCCACACTGTGAACTATTGATATGAGCAAAAGACGTGAACACAAGGGCTCAGGGAAGAGTGACCGGCCCTGACATCAAGGCATCATTTAACTAAGGATGGTCTCAAGGAGCCTGAGCAGGATTGCGCTTAATGAGAATGAGTTGGAAACTTCCCTGGTTAGAGTGATTTAAAGCATAAAGCACAATGATTGTGGTTTGGGTACAAAAATCCATGCAGTCCTGGACATGTCTGCGAAAGATCCTCAAGGTAGCTTCCTCAGCACAAACATCTTCAGCTGCTTCATAAAGATTAGAAGTGAGGGTGTTCATTGAAGGTCACACAATATTCAGGAAAAATGCCCCCCTTCAGCTCCTGAACTAATCTGTGAAAATGTGCAGCACGAGCTAAACAACATTCAGGCTTGTTCTGTTGGAAGTATCGGTAACATTCATGCAACAGTGCTGCTGGACACTGCACATTTCCACAGTTAAAAGGAGGAGATTATTCAGCTCCTCACGCTGGCTTCACAGGAATATGAGGAAGTCATTCAGCTCAAGGAAATTATTGGAGAAGTGTAGAGATAGCCCATTTAGTGCATCCAACGAATTATACAAGAAGAGAAGGAGTCACGTGTTATAGAAGACCACAGAGCTCCTCAAAAATATTTGAAGGCTTAGCCTATCAACAATGAAATGTTCTGATACGTAATATCCCATAAACATGTACTTGGCAAAAAGGAAAGATCAGATACAGATTGTCAGATGCAGTTCTCCAATCTAGGAAGGAAAACAAATCCACTGAAGCGTCCAACTCTGTGGTGACCCCAATAGCTTCTGATGTTACTGAGAAACCAAAACACTTCCTGTAATGTGGCTGCCAGAACTGCACACAGTATTCTATCTATGGCCTAACCAATGACATGTTTAACTCATATTATGTCGCCTCGATGAATGAACACCAAGTCTACAGCCCTGTGCGATTTCTTAACTGGCTATTACACTATCCAGTCACATTCAGGGATGTGGGGAGAAACACCCTCTGACCTCCCTAGTGTTCTGCTATTTATTGAATTCTCCCCTGTCTAGTTCCTTCATCCAAAGTGCATCACATCCTATTTATCAATGTTCCATTCCATCTGCCATTGATCTGACAATTCCACCTATATCTTCCCGTAACATAAGGCTTTCCTCCTCACTGCCAACCACCTGACAAATCTTTGTGTCAAACACAAAATTACTTATTACGCTCAGCCCCCACCCCCACCACCCCCTCCACATTAACAATTACATCATTTATGAATACCACAAATAATTAGATACATTACACTTCTCGCTCTGGTACACCACCAGACACTGGTCTATCGCGACCACCTTCCGAGTGACTTGGGACCACATAGCAGTTTTCTAGTCCTCTAGCACCTCCCTTGTGTGGTCAGATTCGGCTAAAACATTTAGGACAGGACATTTCCTCTCTTGTCTCCAACAGCATCCTGCGATACAACTCTTCTGGACTTTACATCATCCAAAACCATTAATCCCAACTTGCATCTTATATAAATCTGCTCGAGAGCTTCCCAGTCCATCTTTTTGAATTCTGTACCGGCTTCTTCCTTTCTCAAATAAAACAGATGTGAAGCTCTCATGTCACAGTCTATCAATGTTCCCCGGTTTCATATACTGATTACACCATTGGTTTCGAAATGGGTCCTAATTTTTTCCTGACATTCTGTTCCGCTTGTTTTTGTAGAACATCTTGGGTTCCCCCTAACTTTGCCTGCTGCACTTCTCCATGTCCCTGTATGAGTCAGTGTACTGTGGGTGAATTTTCTAAGTTTCCCTGAGATCACCTCTCATTCTTTGAAACAGTACAGAACACAGGTATAATCTCATCCACACTGCATGCAGTCTGTGCAGAACGCCTTTACTTCGATATTCCAATTTCCATCAACTGAAGGCCAACTTCACCTTTACCTTTCCGTTTCCCAAAGTCACCCCTGAACCACGTTCGTTCAATTTTAATTACTATTCACTTTCTGAACTCTTAAACAACCACCTGAATATCTAACTATATCACATCAAATAGTTCTCCATTGTCTCCCCCTACAAGAAACATCTTCAAACCATCTCAAAAAAAGTTTGTTAACAGTGATTATTTGGGTGAGATCCAAGATGGCGGCGATCCAGTAGGTCTGCCCTGCTGAGCTCTGCAACAGAACCCAGACAAAGTTATGCATTCACCATCTCTTTCTTCCCTATTGTGGTAAAATCGAAGGTTTTTGATCCCCACTATTGCTCTATGCCATTTTAAGTGAGTAACGGAAAATAACTAAGGGAAAAGGATCATCAGGATCACAACCAGCAGTGCACTTCAGCAATGGATACGACCGCGGCTGTGACGTCGGCCTCTGCAAACGCTCCAGGAGACTTATCTGTGGAGTACAGCCTGGCCTCAGAGTTCAGAGCCTGCGAGAGAAGATTGATTCAGCGATGGAGGAGACCCGAACCAGGCTGGAACTGATCTCAGCCAAGCTGCAGAAGCAGGATCAGGAGACCCAGCGTCTCGGGCCGTGCATCGTCGAGGTGGAACAGTGGATCACGGCTTTGGTAACCATGGCAGAATCCTCGACGGGTCATGTCGAAGCCCTGGAATGGTAGCTAAGGGCCTTAGTAGAGTAGGTCAATGACCTCGAAAATCAGGTCCATCAGAAGAACATCAGCATGGTCGGGTTGCCAGAACGAGAAGAAAACGGTCAGCTCGTCAACTTATTTTCATTTCTCTCACTTCCCGCCGAATGAGAAAGTGGGTTTAGGGATGGTGGGGGTGGTTACATTTTGTTTCACCCGGACTGCCTGAGGTCAAAGTATGGATTGGACGGTTTTAATTTTCTTGTTGTAAGACGCATGCAACTTTTGAAAACATTGTTTTGCCTGGATTTGATGAGCGGCTTCAGCTCGGAAGAGCCACGAGGGATTAATGGGTGATACGTACACCCTCTGCAGGAAGGGGGGATCTCTCCACTTATTTGTGTTACATGTTGGCTCATTTTAGAAATATTTGTGAGAAGTTTTGATTTGGTTGTTATTGTAGTTATAGTTTCAACTTTGTATGAACTGTTTACTGCTTTCACGTGACGTGCTATAAATGATTTCTTCTCCCAGTGGGTCATGGGCTGCTTCGGACAGTTATGGCTAACCGCTTGTTTAATGGTGCACGTGGAACCTTAAGGAGAGTCACTCACTCATTAAGAGAAAAAGATACTTTCAAGCCTCAGAAAGGAAGGGGTCAATGGAGCCTTGCTGCAAGAAACACATCTAACTGATAAGGAGCACTTAAAGTTACAGCAGGGAAGGTTCGGACCGGTGTTTATTTCATCCTTTAATTTGAAAAGTAGAAGAGTAGCTTGACTCATTCATACAAACCTTCCACTTCAGTTGTTTGACCAAATTAACGATGAACGTGAGTGCTTTCTGATCCTTAAAGCTTTAATACATGGAGAGAAATATGGGACATTGTATAATATTGCCCCACCACACCCCCTCAAATGCGCTCTCCAGGTTGATGACCCTTGGGGAACATTGTACAATTAAAAGGGAGACTTTAAACGACTTATGGACTCCGAAGTGGATAGGATGTCAAGGGGTCTCACGGGTATTTCCCAGCCATCAAGGCAGCTGGTGGATCTGAACAGGGAGCTGCGTTGGTGGACGTTTGAGATGTCTTCACCCTGAAGGTAGGTGCTTCACCTTTTTTTCTAACCCACTTAAGTGCTATACCAGGATTGACATTTTTTTGCCCCATTGGACTTTTTAAATTCGATGCTGCCCTGCAAAATTCTGATCATGCAGCAGTGTATGTGGATGTTAAGGCCGATGGCGATGGGACAGGCTCGCAACACTGGCGCATGGATCCTTGCCTCCTGAAAGATAGCAAATTCATTGAGTACTTTTCGCGGGAATTGAAGTTTTTATTGGGACATTAACTTGGGTACGGCCAGTAATCAATCTGTGTTCTGGAAGATTGCCAAGGCCTATACAAGGGGTTTGATTATTTCTTACTCGGTGACTCAGAAGCGGCAGAAGGGACAGCAGTAGCGTGTACTCAAGGCTTGGCTGAAGGCAGCTGAGACAGCATTCTTTGACAGACTGTCTGTAACTAAGTTGCAGCAGATTACAGCCCTCCGGGCTTCTCTGAACACTATGCTCACCCAGACTGCAAAGAGGGAGATTTCCTTTGCGAAACAGAGGTTATTCGAGTATGGTGCTTAACTGGGAAGGTATTTGGCGCACTTGGCCAGAAAGAAGAGTGCCCCCAATCTATTACATCCATTAGAGAGGGTGCTGGTACTATCACCTGCTGTCCCAAAAGGTTCCCTGCAATCGGATGTGTCTGATTGAGCTTGCAAAGACCTGCGGTCAGTTTGGCTGGACATTGAGGCATCGCAGGCAAAATGTCCCCTCATTAATCTGTTGTTTGTGGGCAAGACGAGGATTGTTATGAACCATTGCAGAAATCCAATAGTCCATAAAATAGTTAAAGCCTGTAAAATGATGCGACAAAGTGAGGGCAATTTACAAAAATGATCTTCCCCTTTGACTCCCATTGTAGTATTGGTAGGATCCCAGCTGGGATTGATGGATTATGGCTTTCGGCTCTGTGAGTCCAGAGGAGTTTCCTGTTTCGGAGAATTATTTGACGTGGTGGTCATGGTGGTTTTAGAGCAGCTGAGCCAGAAATATGAGTTACCTTGGAGGGGCCACTTTCGTCACTTTTAGATGAGGAACTTCAGACAGAAAAAAAGACTACATTAATGGTTAGTCCCCATAGGTCGGAAATGAAGGGAAGAGTGCTTCGGTCCACAGGTGCTCTCTCGGTCAACACCCTGTATCATTTATTAAAAGGTAGTGTCTCAAATGATACAGAGCGGCTGCAAGGAATCTGGGCTCAGGAATTGTGGGTGAAGATCTCACCAGAGGTGTGGAAAGATACTTGGGAAACCGTAAGGAAGATTTCAATTTGCAATAGGATGTAGGCTATGCAGTTGAAGGTACTCCGCAGGGTTTAATTGACACCCGAGTAGCCTGTCAAATTTAAGACAGGAGAGTCCCCAAGGTGCCCCAAATGTACAATAGATGTTGGTACACTTACGTATTGCTTGTGATCATGCCACAAGCTTCGCAGGTATTGGTGCACGATAGCAAGTGTTTTGGAAGGGGTTTTGGGAACCGAGGTCAAGGCAAATCCGGTGCCCCTCCTCTTGTGTTCGCTGAATCTTCCCTCTTTGGACTTGCATGGGAATAAATTGTTTAGTATTCTTTCATTTTGTGTGAGGAAGAACATTCTGATAAACTGGGTCCCAGGAAACCTCCCAGGACTCTGATTGTGGTGTAGGCTAGTTATGGAGCCAATTCCCCTCGACTTCCTTATGAGTATGGGCACCCAAGAAATGAACATTGTCATAGGACGTGGCGGCCCTATTTCAACCATATACACATGGTTTTATTGGCTATATTGGTCAGGACATTTGTGTAACAGTGAGGGCTCTGAGAGGAAGAATTCTGAACAAATACGGATATGGCAACTCATGCTACCGGTGATGGGGAGCTTTGGTAGGATTGTGCTGGGTGTTGTAACTTCATGTAATTTAAGTTAATTTGCCTTGGTTCAGCTCGGTTTAATCTATGTTTTGTTTTGATTTTGTTTTGACATCAGCCCATTGATTTTGTGCACAGGGAAGAGAATGAGTCCATTCAGCCACTCATGCTTCTTACACATCAACCAGAGTAGGTCATTTCACACCATGTGTCAATTATACAGGATTGGAGGGAATGAAGAGAATGTATAGAGGTGAGAATACAAGCTTACCACATTTACGATGGAATATAAAGTAGTGAGAAAACTGCTGGAATTTAAGAAAATTATTAAAATCGATTATTCAGGAATTAATGAAAGGACATTTACAAAGTGAAGCCACAATCCATCAGAATCAACATAATTTTACAAAGGATGAATCATATTTTCATTATTTATTTGAGTCTTTAAGAATGTGACAAGCAAGCTGCATAATGAGGATCCTGGAGATGTAAAATCAGGACTTGCAGAAGACATTGAATAAGGTGTGCACAAAAGATTAATCTGCAGAATAAGATTGCATATGCTTAGAAGTAATTTATTCGCTTGGATGTAGGCTTGGCGAAACAAAGAATTGCATTGAGTTGGAATAACTGGTTGATTTTCTGTTTCCAAAAATACCATTGGGCTCAGTCCCCAGGCCCCAACTATTAGCAATAAATACTATCACCTATTTGAGGGGATGGACATGCTATAATCAGTTTTTCAGAAGACACTGACTCAGGTGAGAAATTGTAATGAATGTTTAAGGATAGGTTGCAGATGAAATGAAACAATGAAAATTATGCGGCCGTTTTGGACAGTGTAACAGAAAGGCAACTTGCTATCCAAACAGAGGGAAACTACGTTGTGCTGAGTTACAGAGGGATCTGGTATCCTCATCCATATCGCAAAAGACACAGATGCAGGTGTAGCAGATAATGAGAAAGGCAACTGCAAATTTGGTGTTTATTTCTGAAAGAATAGATTATAAAGGGAGGGAGGTACTGCTGCAATAATGCCAGGCATTTGTGAGATCGCAATTGAGTACTGTGTACAGTTTCGGTGTCCTGACTGCAGGAGGGATGTAATTACCATAGAGGCAGTTCAGAAGATGTTTACTAGACTGATTCCAGAGATAAGGAGTTTGTCCTCTGAAGAGAGATTGAGCAGTTCAGGCCTATACTCTCTGGAGTTTAGAAAAATGAGAGGAGATGTCACTGAGGACTGGACAATGCTAAAGGTGATTGATAATGTCGACATGCATTGGGTATTTCCTCATGTGGGGCAACCTACAACAAGAGATCAGAGTTTTAGGATAAGTGGAGAGGAATTAGAACAGTGATGAGAGAACTTCTCTCACAGCATTTTGAATCAGTGTAATTCAATGTTCTAGAGTGCAGTGGATGCTGGGATATTGAGTAACTGAGGGGATATGGAGAGTGGGCCGGAAAGTGGGACTGAGACCGAGATGACATCAGCCATGATTATATTCAATGTTGGAGCAGGCTGACATCAGCCATGATTGTTTTCAGTGATGGAGCAGGCTGACATCAGCCATGATTATTTTCAATGATTGAGCAGGCTGACATCAGAAATGGTTGTTTTCAATGGTGGAGCAGGCTGACATCACATATGATTGTATTCAATGGTGGAGCAGGCTGACATCTGAAATGATTGTATTCAATGGTGGAGCAGGCTGACATCACATATGATTGTATTCAATGGTGGAGCAGGCTGACATCTGAAATGATTGTATTCAATGATGGAACAGGCTGACATCACATATGATTGTATTCAATGGTGGAGCAGGCTGACATCAGCCGTGATTGTATTCAATGGTGGAGCAGGCGGACATCACATATGATTGTATTCAATGTTGGAGCAGGCTGACATCACATATGATTGTATTCAATGGTGGAGCAGGCTGAAATCAGCCGTGATTGTATTCAATGGTGGAGCAGGCTGACATCACATATGATTGTATTCAATGGTGGAGCAGGCTGACATCTGAAATGATTGTATTCAATGGTGGAACAGGCTGACATCACATATGATTGTATTCAATGGTGGAGCAGGCTGACATCAGCCGTGATTGTATTCAGTGGTGGAGCAGGCTGACATCACATATGATTGTATTCAATGGTGGAGCAGGCTGACATCAGCCATGATTGTATTCAATGGTAGAGCAGGCTGACATCAGCCGTGATTGTATTCAATGATGGAGCAGGCTGACATCACATATGATTGTATTCAATGGTGGAGCAGGCTGGAGGAGCTGGATTGCTGACTGAGGTTCCTCGTCTTATTTCAGTCCTTCGAACGTGTTACACAGGAACAGGGAAGGCTGGTTAATCGACAGAAAGCAGGCATCAAATTTAATCAGTTTAAAAGAATGTAAGCAGTAGGGTCACGCAGTGACCAGTGCAGGGTCCTCAGCTATTTACCATCTATATCAATGATCTAGAGAAGTGGAACAAATGTACTGTAACTAAGTTTGCCAATGGAAATAATATAAGCAGGAAAATAAATAATAAATGGAAGTTGTAGAGTCTGTAAATGGATATGGACAAGTTAATCAATGGATAAAAGTTTGGCAGGTGGGATTTAACGTCATATATAACCTGTCATTTTCTTCCAGGAAGAAAGTCAAGCAGTATGTTACTGAAATACAGAGGGATTACAGGACTTAGTGATACCGTGTGTACTGAAGGGTTTACTCTGAGCCGTGCAGACAGGGCATGTGTTGCTCCATCACCCTGATTGTCTGCTGCCTGATGTTCCCAGCTGGCCTATTGCTCTCATCCACCATATATATCCTCCGTCACTGAATGATGACACTTATGTTGAGATCGGAGAGTTGATGGAGCTGTCACCCAGTCCTGCCTGGAAAGTTCTGGAACATAGAAGCTGAATGAAACTCTGACACAAAAACTACTGGTAGCACGGTCCTCCCCCTGATATGAAGCTGCAGGTCGTGATGAAGGAGGTGACACCGCTCTGTGACCAGCTCCTTGTTCAGTCAGGGTCCCCTCACACTCTGCTCCTTGGTTAGGTGGAGCTTGGGAAGCTGTTCCTGGAAAACCCCTGGGGAAAACCCCTGTTCCTGGGGTGGATCCAGCAGATCGCTTTCCCCAGACACACGCATTGCGTGGTTTCAGAGCTTCCCCTCTCTGCAGCCTCTGCTCCATTTATTGTTCATGTTACAGACCCAGATGCTTTTACTATCGTCCCCATGCTCCATCCACAGTTGTGTCACCAAATCCTCAGGTCTTCCTGAATGTCTGAGGTAGATCACAGCACAACCTCCAATAAAATATTCCCAGCAGCTCCACTAACTTTCCAATAACAGGAGTCAGTCCGGAGTCCCTCAGTTCCAAGTTTGATAGCTGGTAATTAACAATAGTACTCGAGGGGCTTCCTCGTGTAATTGACCGCATGATCAGCTGAGAGGGACAAACACAGATGTTCAGTGAAAAGGCACAGACCAAGTTTCAAAGACGTGTCTCAAAGCTGCTTGGACCCTCTGCCCACCAAGGAGAAGTACATAGGACACATGGGGAAGTGAGCAACAGCCCAACACACTCTCCACTGTTCATGGAGCACCACATGGGACACACCAGGCAGTGAAAAGCCCGAGACACACCATTTCATTGTTTCTGAGCTTCACAGTGCCAGCTCGTGATACATTAATGATCCAAATGGGATCCACAGCCGTGATGTATAGAAGAGCATGAGCTGTGCACTTTGCATGTTGTTTCTGAACTTCAAAATTACGTCCCCTGGGATTCAGGAATATTAGCACCAACGGTCAGGTTAAGGTACAGAAAGAAAGATACTCGTGTTATATTTGGATGATTACTTGATCAACAAGTTGAATAAACACGGCTCTTCTCAGAGAAATGGGATTAGCCGGAGGAGACAGATGCTGACGGGTCCAATAACAAGAGTAAGAACATAAAATAAATATGCTGACAGATCAGCTCAAATGGTCAGTTATGCCCGATACCAACTCCACCTCACAGAATCAGACATCATAATCCAGATGAGATATATATTCAGCGTGAAGCACTTTGCAGATGTGGCTAGTGTAGTGCTCAATACAAACCAGCAATCTGTACAGACTGTGCAGACCACATCAGTCCACGGGGGGCTGTGCAGTGAATAACTCTGTAAACCTGGAGAAGTTACCCTTCCAGCATGTAGAGCTGTGTCCACCATCCGAGTGCATTGCTCAGTAATACTGTATTTGATCACTGCACACTGTCGGGAAACTTGCAGCCCATGCTGCAAGTGACAGGATGTGCAACTCCCATCCATTTACAGCTCCATATCTTCATTGTTCCAGGCGCTTTAGAAGATCTAATCAAGAGGAAGTATGAAGCTTACATAAGGTTGAGGAGCCAAGGGTTACGCAGTGCCCTAGAAGGTTGCAAGGTAACCAGGGTAGAAATGAAGAATAAACTCAGGAGAGATAAAAGTGTGCATGATAAAGGCTTGGCGGGTAGAATTAAGGTAAAACCTGAGACGTTCTACACTTACATGAGAAACAAGAGGATGACCAGAGTGAGGGTAGGGCGATCAGGGATAGTGGAGGGAACTTACGCCAGGAGTCGGAGGAGGTAGGGGAGGTTCTTAATGAATATTTGCTTCAGTATTCACTAATGAGAGAGATCTTGACGTTTCTGAGGACAGCAGGAAACAGGCGAATATGCTAGAACAGGAGGATGTGTTGAAAAATTTGAGAAACACACGGATAGATAAATTTATTTTGCCAAACAGGATATGCCCTATGATACTATAGGAAGTGAGAAGAGATTGCTGCGCATTTTGCGATGATCTTTTGCATCCTTACTGTCCACTGCAGTCGTGCCAGATGTCAGGAGGCTGGCAAAAGTTCATGCCTCGTTCAAGAAAGGGAATAGGGATAATCCTGGGAAGTATTGGCCAACCAGTCTTACACCAGTGACGGGCAAAGTATTGGAGAGGATTTGAGAGACAGGATTTATGAATACTTGGAAAATTATGAATGATTAGAGACAGTCAACATGGCTTTGCGAGGAGCACGTCATGCCTCATAAATCTTATTGAATTCCTTAAGGATGTGGCAAAACACGTTGATGAATTAGGGCAGTGGATGTGGTATATATGCATTTTAACAAGGCGTTTGATAAAGTTATCCACGGTAAGCTCATTCACAAGATAAAGAGGCGTGGCTTACAGGGAGATCTGGATGTCTGGATGCAGAATTGGCTGGCCCACAGAAGACAGAAGGTGGTGGTAGATGGAACAGATCCCGCCTGGAGCTTGGTGACTAATTTGGTGATCTGTTCTGGGACCTCTGCTCTTCGTGATTTTTTTTATAAGAGAGTAGATGATGAATTGGAAGGGTGGGTTCATAGGTTCGCCGATGTCACGAACTTTGGTGGAGTTGGTGGTTAGTATGGAGGGCTGTTCTAGGTTACAACAGGACATTGACATAACTGAGCTGATGAGTGACAGATCGAGATTAATCTGGAACGGCGGGAACTTGGGTCCATGTCTATAGATCCTCAAAGTTGCCATCCAGGTTGGTGCTGTTGTTTAGAAAGCATATGATGTGTTGGCTTTCACAGCCGGGGAGATCAGTTTCAGAGTTATGAGGTTATGCCGCAGCTCTATAATCCCACTGTTTAACCCACTGTGATAAAGATGAATGTTGTTCTGAATTGAGAGCTTGCAAGTACTTGTCATATGACTAGCTAATATTTTCAGAGTTTACTGTACTGAAACTATGTAACATCTGGCTGTGAAACAGATATGTTGAGCTTTGGTTGCTCTTTTAACAACTATTCGAATTTAAACAACAAAGTTTAAATAATGTCCCACTATACTCAACCCAATCGATTTTAAATTTATTGTTTTGTCAACATCAAACCAAGAAGATGAGCTGATGTTGAGGGAATAAAGAGGCACGCATTTTGGAAGTTAGACAGAGAGTAAACTACCATCGTGATAGTCTGCCATGAACAACATTCTCTGTGTAAGATTCATTTTTTGAACGAAATATCCTTGCATTAAAAGACAGAACATGACCCAGGGAGATATTCAGTGGAAAGAAGGAGGGCATGGGAGACGACAGCCACTGTCTGGTTTAAGTAATTGTAATGCAGTTTTTCTTTAATTGGAAGATTATATTGTTAAAGGTGGAGAAAGATAACAAACAGTTCAGAGAAAGGGAAACTTAGAGTTGAGAATAACTGTTGTTGTTCAATGTTCACTTTTAGAATTAAGGGATACATTGATATTATTTCCTGTTAAGTAGCGGAATTTGCGAGCTCTCTGTCACTCGACTTTAACAGATTATGAGCGAGGTGAGCTTTTCTGAGTGTTTGGTTTCATTCACAGAAGGGTTCATCGCCGTATCATAACACCACACTTGTAATACTGTGTTCTAGTCACCTCATTAAAGGAAAGAGGTGGAAGCTATAGAGAGAATGCAGAGAATTATCTATGGAACAGCAGAAAGGTCGACACAAGCCACACAGAGTGAGTGAAATATTGAGAAAGTCACCACGTCAAACGTAAACACTGGCAGATTCCCGATGTCTATTTAAACGTCAGTGTGGCACTGGGTGTAGTGTGTCTGTATTGATGACTGGGTATCTGTGTGTGCATGTCCATCTATGTATCGGCATTTGTC